>NW_021319911.1:1659554-1659883 GCF_001605985.2 Dendrobium catenatum
TGGCGCATTCAAAGAATGCGCCTATTGGTCTGGCGCATTCTTTGAATGCACATATTGGTTTGCCGCATTTTCCATTTGCCATCACCGTCTATATGTATTTTGCACGCATAAAGTGGTTTCAAATTCCGTGTAATCAGAATTTCCTAAATTTGGTTGCATGAAAGTTGGTGTAATCAGAACTTATTTTTTTTGTTCTCCGATGCAGCAGTTCTCAGTGATCAGGATTAATTTAATTCTCTTGTTAGTAGGTCTGAAGTTAAAATTATTTTTTTTGTACATAAATCATTTAAGATATATATAATTTAAGCGACCTTATTGAGAACCGAGCC
>NW_021319911.1:1659983-1678759 GCF_001605985.2 Dendrobium catenatum
TACTATTAACCGATTCTAGTGAAGTTGACATTCAAGAATTGCTTCGTTCTCTTTATCTCCGCTTCAACATGCGTAATCTTGAAGCCATACAGTATTTTTTGGGATTGCAAGTCACTCATCATTCAGTTGGTTTACATCTCAACCAGTCCGAATATGCTGTTGATATCCTCCAGTGAGCTGGTATGACTGATTGTAAACCTGTCAAAACTCCACTACCTCCGAAGTATTCCTCCTCTGTTGCATAATATGATTCTTACCAGCATCTTGAATTCTACATGTCTATCATTGGCTGCTTGCAATACCTTATGGTTACAAGGTCTGATATAATGTATGCAGTTAATTTTCTCTATAAATTTATGCACCAGCCAACTACTCTTCACTTTCAACTTCTTAAACGGGTTCTAAGATACATTAAGGGTACTCTCTAGCTCTAATTACCTATTCTATGGTTCTCACTCATTCTCCAAGCATTTTCTGACTTTGACTTGGATGCCAACTCTTTGGATCGCGGATCAACTACGGCTTATTTTGCATACCTTGAAGAAACTCTCGTCTCATGGTGCTTAAAGAAGCAAACAACTATAGCTCATTCCTCAACTAAAGTAGAATATAGAGCAGTAGATACAGCCACCTGTGACATTATTTGGCTTCACTCCTTATTACAAGAGTTTGGTATTCAATCTGATGCCACTAAACTCTTTTGTGACAATATCTCTGCCCTCGCCTTGGCATATAACCTGATTTTGTATGCCCGTAAAAAACACATAGAAATTGTTTATCACTTTATCCGTGACTGCATCAAGTGCATTTATATTTCAGTTCATCATATTGCTACACAAGATCAACCAGCTGACATATTTACCAAATCTCTTAATCATCTTTGCTTTGATCATTTGTGCAGCAAGCTGACAGTTCAACCACCTATTGTCAGCTTGAGGGGGCTGATAAGCACAAATGATATGTGCTCTTACGTATGTATCAATTGGCTCACTTCTCCATGAGTACTGCTCCCCTGTTTTTGAATCCTGAAAGCTGCAGTCATCCTCATCCATTGGATACATGTGCCTTTAATATCATTTATCCATTCTTAACTAACTCTGTATTGATAATACTTTGTTGTATGCATATATAGAGGGCATTGTTCACAAGTTAACATAGGGAGAATAAACTATGTCTTCCTTCCCTTCAAAACTCTCTTTTATGTTTCTTGTTTTGCTTGCTTTTCAATTGATTTCTTGGTTTCAGCTTGATATTCTTCAATATTAACTTAGTTGAAATATGATAATGTAGGAGCAAGTTCGCTATCATATTAATTAATGCATAATTATTTTAGTTTTAATTTTTTTGTGTATTCATTCAACATTTTCATCCATAGCATATGCTTTTATTGATTTCTTTATTGTTTAACACTTGAATTCTTACATCATGATGCTTTAATCATCTCTTTATAATTTTGTGCAAATTCTTATAAAAAAAGGTTTTATTACCTTGATATGTCATAAGCTCAAATATTTTGTTTATAATTTTGTTTATATTGCATGTACTTTTGTAAGAATTTCTTGATGGCCCTCTATCTATGAGAAGTAGTTTTCTATAGTCTTCTTAGCTTATTTATTTTAAGATTAAAAAAAAAAAAAAAACTGGTGGATGGATATAACCACTTTATCTTCTTAATTAAAATTTTTTCATGAGAATGGGATGAGTATGTCTCTATTTTATTTTCTTTCATGACATTAGAAGCTATCTTATAATGACAAAATTAAGGATTTAAAATCAATAAAACATATTTATATGCTTCGCATGATCTATGAATCCAAAATAGAAAGATATACTTTCTACTATTTAACTTTTCAAAAATCTGAATTAATTTAATCAATAATTGAAGTTAATTTTTCCAATAATTATTACGGTTTATCTCTAGTGTTTGATAATAGTTTTTTTTATCACATATACAAGTATATAATCTATTCAAGTTCATGCTCAAATCATTTTATTAGTTTTCTACTATACATATTCATGTTCCAATCTTTTTGTAAGAGATATTTAGTCAAAGTATTCACAAGTATTTATGCCTTAATATCTACGTGAATAATAATTAAAATATAAATTCAATGTGAATGTGTTTCTTATGAATTGTTCTATTTATATTCACATAAGTGAAATTATCTAAAGTTAATATAAAAATAACTTCAATACAATTATGCACATTATCCCATATATATGCATGCTATCCAAGTTATAAACAAAATCTTATATTCACATAAGTGAAATTATTATTGCATAGGCGACATTCTTATTAGTGCAATGATCATAATTGTTTATTTATTACTATAAGTTGCATCATAGATGGATTTAAGACAATTGTTAAAACTCATCATGTATATTCATGTCATGTATAATTGCCATGAAGTTTTATAAGTAGCAATGTTATCTCTTTCTCTCCTAAATATATATTTATATGATTAATCATTCTCAAATATTATCATCAATTTTAATTTCACATACATTTGTAAATTATGATGTGTTAAATTCTAACACATCTCTTGTGAGGTAATGATGGATCAGATTAGAGGTTAAAGCTTAGGATATCAAGCATCTCTATTTCTTCTAAAATGGAGGTGCCACGGTTGATTGAACCATACTAGCTCCAGTGAGGCAAATTCTAAAACATAGAGCTCCCTAGATCCTCTAAACCTTGCATGTGACTAGGGTCCCTTAAACTTTAGGTCCTTGTAGAAACCCTACATTTAATTTTTCAAATCCCCTAACCTACTAGTGAGTATGATTTTATTCGTTGGTGACAAAATTAGGAATGCATAGTATTGATTTATTTTCATATTTAGAATTTTTACTCTTTGATTTTCATGAATCATAATGTGCATAATAAAATAAATATACTAATAAAGATAAAAAAGAATCATTAAACATAAACACACTCAATTCATCACATTATAATAAATAAATTTATTAATAGATTTAAATTAAGTAAATTAACAATGTATTCTAAAAGAATTAAATCAAATAGACAAAATAAAATTGATAAAATTTTAAAATAAAATACATAACTAAATTTGATTAATTAAATGACATTGATTCAAAATTAGTTAAAACTCAAATAAATCATTAAAATTAAACAAAGAAAATAAAAATTAGTGAATAATAATTCAATTGTTATCATCTCAAACAAAATAATAACTCACAATTAACATAATTAATCTTAATTTAGTTACATTAATTCATTAATTAAATATTAAACAAATAATTAAAGGACCTTATATGCTTTTTGTTTGACTCTTTTGAGGGTATATTAGTATTGGATTTAAAATGTCCTTAATCAATTTTAAATATTAAAAGGCCTTTATGCATTGTATTCAACTCCTGTTGGAAGATACATATGCATTGGATTGGAGGATCTCTGAATAATCAATTGGGCTTTTATGTCCTATGTTTGCCTCCATCTTGGAAGACATATATGCATTGGATTCTTAAGTCCTTTAATAAATAACTAATTTAATATATTTAACAAACAATCAAACACAATTAATCAAGGTGATTGTTGGGTAACCCGAGCTTACGAGATAATTAACTTAGCCCCAAGGAGGATGAAATAAATCTCATAGCTCTGATTTAGCAAAGGTAGTCACTATTCAACCTAAATATTCACTAATAAATCCTTAGTAAAACTCTTAGAAATTAAAGCTTTATACCCTTGTGCTTGACAACTTTTAGGAAGGAAATTGTGTATTGGATTGGAAGCTCTTAAGGACTAAAACACTTAATTAAAATGCAAGGACTCTATGCAACCAATCATATCCTTTCAAGGGGAATGGTAGTATTGCAATAATGAGCCTTAGGACTTAGATTAGTGACTTATGTACTTTGAAGCCACTAATTAACATAGTTCTTTAAAACATAAAATAAATAACTCAAACAAATAAAACTCACTAAAATTTGATTAATACAATTCTAAAATATTAAAATTTAAAATTAAATTGAAACTTTCCTTAGCCTATAACCAACATATAACTTAAAATTTACATAACTTAATTGAACACCAAATCCCCTAGTACATATCAAAGACACACGACATTTTGCACACACTAGACCTTATTTGCTAGGATCATTAACTCTAGTATTAGGCTAGGATTCTAGTGGGTTTTATGTGATACAGGTACCATTGTCTGGAGGATATCCTTGGTGTATTTATTTATTTTTTGTACTCTGGATGTCATGTACGCATTTTATACACATTGCTTCATAATGTATCATATCTGCATACATGCATCATATCATTGCATTGCTGCTCAAGTAAAATATCAAAATAAAATGTATCTAGGATACTTGCAAAATAAAGTGAAGTAAAATGTATCTAAGTGCAAATATATATGCAAGATCCAAGTGTAAATGTAAAGTGTCTAGGGTGTAACTAGATTAAGTTGTATGCATTCTTTGAGCTATAAAGGCTTGCAAATATTTACTTATACATATACATATATGGCTCTAAAAGATAATCCCCATTCCCCTATGGGGTGTCTCTTTTGGAATCCTATAGAAGACCCAGAGCCAGAACATGTTAAGTAATTATATTTAAACCTTCATTACATAAGCGTGAAAAACAAGATTTATTGTGGTGGAGCTTGGCCACCTTACTTTTTTGTAGACACTCAGTCATTTATATCTTCTAAATAAATGAATAAAAGATTTTATTTATATATTTGTTTCATGCATCATCATACATGACGCTAGATAGATTCACTTATATATTACATAGTTTATGATTTAAATTTTTAAATTAAAATCCTTTAGTCCTTAGGATAGAGCATTCTTATCTAGTTGGGCCATATATGGAGTCTTCTTGTATCGAATGGGAAAAATCTCATGATTTTTGGGTCATATATATTATTATCCATCAAGGTGTATAGGTGAAAGTCACTATCCTCCATGATTAATCATATATATGATTTCATCTGCTCTCACATTGGCCTGTTTGTGTAGAGTGTAAAGGCATACGATTATTTTATCTTACGGGATAGTGCCATCGTGCCCTTATTTTTCTGACCCCCGCTCATAGTATCCTTTTGGAGATCCACATGGTTCTATGCTTGTTGCCATCAACTACTATGGTCTCTCAAAGGTTTTATTAACCTACTCTTTCTCTGATGGTCTTCTTCTTATGAAGTTTGCCTCTCTAGAGGACTACAATATGGCATAGTCAAGAGGCCCTTGGTTATTCCTCGATAAGAATTTTATTTTATAAAGATGGTCTCCACAGTTCAGTCCCATCCATGAAGAGCTTTCATCCATTTCACTATAGATTAAGATTCTAGATCTCCCTCTAGTTTGGTGAACTTAGAGGGGATTTCTAAGATTCTGCATCGGCATTCCCTTTTTGGTCGATAAGATCATGCCTGAAAAAATGTTGTTAACCTTTGGTAGGGTTTGCGTCCAAGTCACCAATGGTTCTCCTCTCCCCGATTTTATTGAGATTTTAAGGGCTCAAAAATCCAAATATCTTAAATTGGTGTATGATTGAAAGCCTTTAGCTTGTGATCTTTTAAATCTTTCGTTTACATTTCTAATATTTGTCCAACAAACCTAATAATGTTCCAACTAAAGTTAGACATTGTCATGGTAGAAGCTTGATACACATTGGTATCAAAAATAGCAACAAACTCATAGAGATTCGAAAAAATACAAATTTTTATTGATGGAAAACTAAATACAAATAAAACAAGATACAATGGCCCTCTTTCGAGAGGAGGACTTTCTCTCACAAATCCTAGACACCCCTAGGATCCCTCATAAAAAAAGCAGACAACACCTCTCACAAAGTTTTGCATAAAAATTAAAAAAACCCTAAACTTATTCTTAAATAAGCTTCCCTTACTTCCCTCCTAAAATAGCCCCCCTTTCCTGATATATTTCTCTCTAAAATTTGAATTTAAATTAGAAAATCCCTCATAATTAATCCCTTCCTAAATTAGCACATAAAATTTCCTCTTTAAGTAGAAAACATCTCCTAATTAATCCCCTCCAAGTCATCCCCCAAATTTGCACTCTTTAATTAGGAAACATATCCTAATTAATCCCCTGCAAATCATCCCCCAAATTTTCTCTCTTTAATTAGAAAACATATTTTAATTAATCCTCTCCAAATCTAAATTCAAATTAGCCATGTTTCCCTAGATAAACTTTTCTAATTATTTCTCCCATGATTTATCCTCCTTATATAGTGAATATTAACTCCCTTGGGCCCTATAAGGTGGGCCACAATTAATGTATCAATACTTCCCCCTAAAAAAGCATCTTGTCCTTAAGGTTGAAGATGGGAACAGTCTCCTGATCATCTCATATGTCTCCCATGTGGCTTCATACTTTGGCAAATCCTTCGACCTAATAAGTACCTCCTAAACAATAAACTCAGGATGTTGAGAACAAATTGGCAGCTCAATAAGATTTTTTCTTGAGATAATTAATATTTTTTATTCTCTTCAATTTGTTTATTGAAAGTTCTGAGTTGCTCTTCTTCCTTTTCATCAATCATTCACATCTTTAACATTCTCACCCTAGAATTACCACCTCCTCAATAGCTTCTTCCTTTTCCAGTGTAGTGATTGTCATGATCCCTTTATTTTTCCTCTGTGTATCAAAGGTGAGAATCCCACGTTTCTTCCATCCACCTCCAATGACCCAATCCCCATGGCTTGGCTTTGACCAAATCCTCCTTGTTTCCCCTACATCCAAAAGCCCTGATCCGCCCCATATCTAGGTCATCTTATTCATCATATCCTCCCATTTCTCAAAGCAATTCTCAATGAATAGAGCCATTTTTCCATGGTTGAAAGTATCCCTATAATGGCTGAGAAATTTTCCTCTATCCGGGATTTGATTTGTTCCACTTTGCCTTCCAATGCATCCACCTTCATTGTTGTCAACTCTCCAAAATCTTATTTTGATACCAATTTGATACATCTTGGTATAAACAATAGTAAAAAACTCAAAGAGATTCAACAAAAATGCAGAACTCAAAGAGATTTAACAAAATTAATTAGAAAACTTATCCAAATAAATCCCCTCTAAATTAGCACCCAAATCTGCACACTTTAATTAGGAAACAACTCCTAATCAATCCTTTCCAAATCTAAATTTAAATTAGTCATGTTTCCGTAAATAAAATTTTTAAATTATTTCTCCCCTAATTTTCCTTACATAGTGAATATTAACTCTCAAGGGGCCCACAAGGTGGGGCCACCCTGGAATATCAAAGTTTTAGCCGTTACCCTGGCAGAAATGCTCCTACTATTAACTCCAAGTGTCCTCCCCCATCAATGTTACCCCTTCTCCTTTGGCCTTACCAGAGTGCTCTACTCTCTCTCATGGCCTCCTCTAGCTTATTCTCTCCAAAGGCTTCCCTGTCCTCGACCAAGCTTCTTCCCTACCCGCTGCTCTCCTGGCCAATATTTAGAAAAATCTCCTTTCATGCAACCCTGCATCTTCCAACTTCTCCCTTTCCTCCATCCATACTCTTAACAAAGTTGCTCAATTTTCAAGAGCATATATGTCTTCTGGAGCCCTAGAATGGGGGCTCTCACTCATTGGGTATTCAGTCAGAAGATGTAATTTTTTATGTTTCTTTGATTGTTACCTTCAACCGGACCTGGTTTTCTCAACCTGTTATCTCTCTGACATTTTCTTTTCATTTGAAGTTTACCTCTATAGAAGATCACGATATGGCCTATTCAGGAAGCCCTTGGTTCTTCCTAGGTAAGCATTTTATTTTGCAAATATGGTCTCCACAGTTTAGTCCCATCTATGAAGAGTTTTCATCCATTTTTCTATGGATTATGATCCTAGACCTCCATCTAGTTTGTTGGGACCCATAGGGATTTCTAAGATTGTTAGCTACATTGGCATTCCCCTTACGATTGACAAGCTCACGATAGAAAAAATATGATTAACATTTGCTAGGGTTTGCATTAATGTCACCAATGGTTCTCCTCTTCCTGATGTTATTGAGATTTCAATGGCTGGTAAATCCAAATATCTGAAAGTGGTGTATGATTGGAAATCTTTAGCTTGTGACTTTTGTAAATCTTGTGTTCACACTTCTGACCATTGTCCAAAAACAAACATAATGAGGTTCTAGTTGAAGTTGGAAATCATTGTGGCAGAAGTTTTAGTTATAACCCTGACAAAAATGTTTCTATTGTCAACTCCACGCGTCCTTCCCTCCCAGCCTCCAGCCCCCAGTATATCACTTCTTAAAATTCCTCAACTTTAGCCTCCTTCCTTTGGGACCCATGGAGTTCTCACAAATTTGTTTGTGAACTGTTAGACCTCACTCTCTTAGCATTCATGTTCACTCATATGTCTCAAATTTCATCTCTTATAATAGTTGGACTTTATGTGTCCTTCATCACCCTTTTGTTGAGAATGTCATAACATCCACCCCTATGTATGATGGATATTATTTTGAGCTTTCTTGGAATATTTATGCTAAACCCAACCTTCAAACCATCATCAACGAATTTTATGTGAATAAGCTTTATGCCTCTTTGTCTAAACATGTACGATGCAAGAAACATTCTATACACTTTTCTTCCTTTGCATGGCTTACTCTTGTTGGTGGTATAAAAACTTCTAACCAACTTATATGCAAGAATATAGCATCATCTAATACTTGCATTATATGTAATATGTTTTCTAAAAACTTTAACCACCACTTTTTTGAATATGGGTACTCTTTTCATACTCTTTCATTCCTTTTCAGGTGGGCTCCTAATTTCTTTTTAGGCCTAATCTTTGACAACTGCTGGAGCACATTAATGAGATGACAAACCTCCCTCCAAATGGAAAAAACTTACTATATTTATCCACTCATTGCACTCTATACTATTTATGGAAAGAAAGGAATGTCAAAATTTTTGAAAATTCGGAAGTTATGCTTTCATCTACTTTAAGATCAGAAATGTTTTTCTTCTATAAGATTAAAAATTGGAACACATGGAATATATTCTTCCCCTTCGATGCTAATTTTCTTGTTTTGTGGCTGAATTCTATTATTTGCATAGTTTTTTATTCCTACAGGAAGTTTTGTTACTGTCAGATATTCTTCTTACTGTTTTGAGGATTTATGTTGCTTCAGTGTACACTTTTGTTGTATTTTGGAAACTTGCATCTACCACTTTTCTCCTATATTGGTTTCCATTCAATTTTTGGTTCAATTATAAGACTATGATAAATGCTACTCTCGAGCTACTCTATGTGGTGGTAACTTTGGCAACTCTATTTAATGGTCATTCATATTTTAGTCGTTATTCTACCTACAAAATGACTAAAATTTGGGTTATTTTGTCTTTTTGAGGTTACTTTTCCATTTGTAGTTTATTCTAGTGATTAAAGCTTTGTAATCTTTAGTTTTTGCCTCCTTTTCAGCCTATGATTGTAAATCCTTTTTTCAATTAATGAAATTTGGAATTTACAACTAAAAAGATTTGTAACTCATAGTAATGAAGTTCAAACTAGTGGAGGACCCATTCTTTTGTACTTTACAGCTGCAAGTCTTTGAATATTTCTCTACCAAATGATTTATTTATACAATTTTATACAACAAAAAGTCTTTATCCCACTATGTGGTGTCTGCTACATGACTCCTTTTTCTCCATTGTGTCCTATTTAGGGTCAAATTCTCATCAAAATCTAATAAAGAAAGGTCATTTCTAATATTTTCTAACCAAGTTTTTTTAGTTCTACCTCTACCTTTCTTAATATAAGTCTAATTTAATACATCTACTTTTCTAATCGATTTATTGGAAGGTTTCCATTTTATGTGACTAAACCATCTAGGATGACTCTCTCTATTCTTATCTTCCACTAAAGCTACTCTAACCTTTTCACCTATATGCTCATTTTGTATCCTATCTTTAAGAGTAAAGCCACTCATCCACCTGAACATCCTTATCTCTGTAACACTTAATATTATACTTCTCTTTTAATGGCCGACATTATGCACCATAAAGCATTGCAGGTCTCACTACTATCTTATAGAATTTTCCCTTAAGTTTGAGAGTGACTTTTTTTATCACATAACAAGCCCGATGCATTTCTCCACTTCAACCATCCAACTTGAATTCTAATAATAATATCCCCATCTATTTCACCATCACTCTGAACAAAAAACCTCAGATATCTAAAATGTGTGCTCATATTAATGACTTGATCGCCCAAAGTCATAATCCCCCATTAGATCTACTATTACTAAAATTATACTTTATATATATTTAGTTTTAGATCTACTACAATGAAAGCCTTTAGAATCTAAGGTTTACCTCTATAATTCAAGTTTACATTCAACTCCTCTCTAGTCTTATCAATAAGAAGAATATCACTAGCAAAAAACATACACCAGGGTATTACCTCTTCCAAATGTCTAGTGAGAATATCCATGACTAAAGAAAAAAAGATATGGTCTTAAGGTCGATCCTTGATGTAATCCAACTGAAATAGGAAAATACTTGGTCAAACCACCTTATGTTTTAACATAAGTAATAGCTACTACATACATATCCTTAATGATTTGAATATAAGCATTATTAATCTCTTTCTTATGTAGAACTCTCGATAGCACTTCTCTTTGAACTTTATCATATACTTTCTCTAAATCAATAATAATCATATGTAGATCCTCCTTAACTATTCTCTCTATATTTCTCCATCAAACCTCTCAATAAATATATAGCTTCCATTGTAGACCTAACTGGCATGTATCCAAATTGATTTCGAGAAACATTATTGTCACGTTGCAACTTATGATCCATAACTCTCTTCCATAGTTTTAAAGAATAACACATTAACTTAATTCCTCTATAATTCACATAATTTTATGCGTCACCTTTATTCTTAAAATAGGAATCAACGCACTCATTCTCTATACATTTGGCATATTTTTAGTTTTCAAAATAATATTAAAAAGTTTAGCAAGCCAATAAATTCCTTTATCTCCTAAGCATTTCCACACTTCTATTAGAATATCATCAGGTTCAACAGCTTTTTCACACTTCATTTTTTTTAAAGCATCTTTAACTTCGATTTTACTAATACATTGATAAAAATAAAAATCTTTATTTTCATGTAGGGTGCTAAGGTCACTAAAGTTAATTGTATTCTCATAATCTTCATTTAAAAATTTCAGCAAAATATCTCATACACCTTTTTTGAATATCCTTTTCTAATAAAAGTACTTTTTGATCTTCATTATTCTTGAACTAAATCCTTACTACTCCTATCACTTAGTTTAGCTAATATATATATATATATATAAATTAAACATTATTTGGTTTTAAATCTTATTCAAACTGATAAGTTTTCTTTTAAATAAGTTGTCTTTTTAAGTTCATGTCAATAGCGAGATTTAATAAAACTAGATTAATTATACATTTGATTATAATAATATAAATATATAATCCAATTACCAAACATAATTAAAGTTTTAAATTTTAATGAAAATAGATAATTATGGTTTTGTTTTTTAATTTTTTATAAAGTTTAAAATTTTTAAATAATTAAATTATAAAATGATCATGTTATTATCGATTTTTATGTTTAATTGTAGGGAGATTAATTTGGGGTTAATTAAGATTTATGATCTTAGATTATTAATTGTGGGGAGCAAGCTTTTGAAAATTGGACCGGACAAAAAATTGGAAGAATGAGAGGTTTACGGTTTGACCGGTCGAACCGGGGTCGAACCGGATGATGTAATAAATAATAATATTATTAAAAAAATAAAATAAATGTTAAATTTTCTTATAATACCTTCATTTACATTCTATTTTCATAATCCCTAATTCAAATAACATAAACATGACATCAATTGAGTTTATGAAACATAAACAAATAACACATAATATGTGTCACATCAATTTAGTGAATAAAACATAAACAAATGCATAGCTTTTGCAGCAAAGAAAATGTTCATAATTTCATATCAACTCAAACTTCAAAATTCAAACATAAATATGCAAAAAAATCTAAAAGTCATCTCCTAGATTTATCCACGTCATCTTCAGGGACATACAAACCAGATGATTCAACTAAAAAGGCTTGCTACATCATTGAAACAATAAGCAAATCTCATATCCTTGTACAGTCAAATTTACACTCATGTTCTACAGTAAATCTCAAATACTTCATAATTAGCAATTTGGAACTAATCTTTTTAATTGCATGTTCCTAAATTCTCAATGCTTCAACACTTTCAGGTTCACCGTTCATGTTTTGGGATAGCAAGCTAGCAGGAAAACAGAACACAACGGCAAGATTTTCTAAGAAATAAAAAGCTAAAATCTTGATGTCTACACTATACAGGTTCTATTTTAAATTTTAATTACAAAATATATTATTTAAAGGAATTCCAAGGCATGGAGGTGTGCGAGCTAGCAGGAAAATAGAACACAACAGGAATTCCAGTGTCACGCCCCAATATCTAACTTGGAACAATTATTCAGTCAATCCTTTAAATCAGTTTTCTACTAGAGCTATCTATAGTCTTCAATCAGTGAAAAACAATCTAACAAAAATTTATAATTTTAAAACATCATGTAAATATTTCTATTCATTCCCAAAAGTTCATTTACATTACTCAGGAACTTTCCAAATATCTCTCATTTTCTATCCAGTCATGAGTATAAAAGAATAGCCATGACCAAAAGAATAAAAAAAACTTGAATATTCCTGATCAATCTCACACTCCTGCTCCCTTACCCTGACCTGAAATTATTAACCACATATAATGAGCTTAAAATGCCCAACAGGTCATTAAATACCTACAACTAAAATTAAAGCACAGTACGGAAGCAATATGCATATCAATCAATCAAATCATGACAGTCTCTTACACATGATCATTGAATCAATACAGAAATAGAAATTAATGCATAAATAGTAAGATCCATAAATGATAGTATAAGAATTAGTAAATAATATTAAACTTATAAGGCTCGATAAATCAGTACGTATGTCAAATCTCTAAAGGAATCATCATATCTATAACATCAGTCAAATCAATACAGAAATCATCGGATCAATCACATCAGTCGGTATAAGGAGAAATTATCGGGTCAATAATGTCAGTCCGTATAAAAATCATATAAAGTGTCGAATCAATGCTATCGTTTGTGATTGTTGAACTCAAATCAATGCAGTAGAATCGTATCAAAACGTACACTTACAATTCAGTTATTCTATATCACGTGCTCAGTGAATCAGATGCAATTCAGTTGCTCATTAACACTTTCTCAGTGTATCACATGCATAATATCAGTACAGTGAATTAGTAGTAGCAGTGCCTGAATCAGTATCAATAACAATCCAGTGACATGAATAGTAATGTTATAACAGTGAAATCGTACAGTAACAGTAAATCCATACAGTAACAATAAATCCGTACAGTAATGAAAACAATGATGAAATACATACTTTTCAGTAATCACTCTCAACAAGTAAAAGCCCTGGCTATTATAGTGTTTTTCATTCTTGTATCAGTATCAGTATCATATCCGTTGGCTCAGTAAACAGAGTCATCACTCTTTGCCCGTCAGCACAGTAATCATCTCCTTATAACTCCCATCAGTAATCACGTGATCAGTAGAGGATAACACCAAATCATATTTAAAGGAAAGCCCATCGGCCCACTATCTTGTGCATATTAATCAGTCTCCAACCAATGGTTCAACCAGTATTTACTTGTCTTTGATACACAGAGTAGTATCACAATAATTAACAATAATTTCAAAAATATAACCACATTCATTATCATCTCATCAACGCATTGTAATCAATTACATGATTAATCTCAATTTAGAAAACTTAAAATATTGTATAGTAGACAGAAGTCGTTATAAAATGCACAGTTTTAAAAAATTACCAAATTACTAGAGATCATGTAAAACAACGTTTCAAAACATTTATTATACTGTAGCATTATTTTTCAACATTCAGATAATTTTCTATTCAATGAAAATCCAACAGAATTCAGAATACTCGGTGAAAAATATCTAGAAAATATTCAAAATGTGCAAAATCATATTCTTTATAACATACAAAAAGTTAAGCGGTGAAAGTTTCGTCAATACAAAGATAAGCACGTTTATCGATAACGGAAACACAAAATTGAGCAGAAAAATACCAAAACACTAAATCTTCCAAATCAAAAATAGGATTTGGATTTCTTATTGCGAGACAAACAATTCTTCCAACTGCGTCGACAGACGAAAATCGCTCCGCGGCCTCCGAAATCAAATTTTTCCTTTCTCTTTCCTTCTCTTTCTCTCTCCAGCTTCTCTCTCTCTCTTCAAAACATGTCAAACAATCCTTAAATAGAGAAAAATATATTTTCGTTCGTACTGATGATATTTACGTTTGTACCGGAATGATCGGCTCTGTACACAGATTGTACGAACAATATTTTTTGTTCATCCCGGGACGATCGGCTCTGTCAAAAAAATTTGTTCAGTTCGTACAGACGAACTAACGTTTCGTACAGATGAACTGACGTTCATACAGACGGTTCATATAGACTAACCTGAACTTATTCAGTTCATACAGATGGTTCATACAGACTATCCTGAACTTGTTCAATTCGTACAGACTAACTGCAACAAAAATCTTAAAATTTGGAGGGTTTTACATCCAGTCACCGACAACAAGAATGATTTTCTAATACTTCCAAGAAAAATAGAGAACAAGTTTCAATTATAATCTCTCAGCTAAAGTCTAAAATCATAAAAATCTAAAATCATGATGTCTGCACAGGTTGCCTCATGAGGTAGCGAATGCCTTAATCGGTATATCTCATCCATTATAGCAAGCAACCAAGCATAGATGGAGAAGAAATGCAAGCTTAAATGTGTAAAAATTTACTCAAAAAAATAGAAATTCTCAAATTCTAGAACCTACGTCGGGATCGTCTGAGCTTGACGGGTCGGGTAGGCGGCCAAACGTGACTTCTTCCCCAACTTAACTGGCACGGTCACTGTGGAGTCGCGTATTAGAGTAGTGTATGGTGTTCACCGGCGGCTGGGAGGTTGGATGACAACTTTTGGATGAACAGAGGGAGAACTGGAGAAGAACTAGAAGTGTCGCGTACGAGTCATTGCATTTGCTAGGGCAGATGAGCGACTATGCCTTATACATACCGATACCCAATGTATCTACGCCATTCGATCACAGATCAAGGGCTCAAATTAGAGCTTTTATGGACCAGCCAATTTTTCCTAAACTTCACGGTTCGGCGGTTAACCGGTTCAATCGGGGTTTCAAGCGTTTTTTACCTAGTTATAAAATCAGTCGGTTCCTTACTCTTCCCGGACTGCCCGCCGAACCGGTTCACGGTTGAACCGGTCGCACCGGCTGGTCCAATCCAGTTTTCAAAACTTGGTGGGGAGATTTATTTGGGGCTAATTAAGATTTATGAGCATAGATTAGATTGAAGAGTAATCAATTTATGTCATTAAAGTCAAATGAATTGGTGGCATTAAAGTAAAATAATAATAATTGTTTATAATATGTAATGCTTTATAGTCTACAAGCATCATTAATTGTCATTAATCACAATGAATTAAGATTTCCAATTAAGTGATCATCAATGAGAAAAATAATATTCTTGTTTTTTTATGATGTGCAGAAAGTTAGAGGAACCTTTTATTGCTATCATGCTCAATTTTAATTTCACATGTGAAGATGTGAATTTTATAATGGAGAATTAATTTTAAATTTAAAAATTATATATATATATATATGTAATAAGTGGCAGACAAGGCTCTTTCTTTACATGATGTTCTTTTGGAGCTATTGTAAGAAAAGTAAGAAGATTCTCTTTTTTGATTGAGGGTGGATTTGAAAGTTTGCTTAATTATCTCCAAATTTTCTTCTTGAGTTCAAGAAAAAACTTAATTAATTATGTATTTGAAATTAATAATTTAAATATATTAAAAAAAGTTTAAATCTGCACATCTAACTCATTTTAAAAAGTTCAAAATTTTATTGAAATTTATTCAATTATATTATATAAAAATATAAATTAGTATCAAATTATTCATCACAAGAAGATAAAAAATCATTTTTTTTTCTTACTTTATATATAATAAAAAATAAAATGATATTCCCATAAAAAAATCAAACTTCTCATTTATTTTAAAATTTCATTTTTTCAGTCAGGCTTACCAACTACGCGCAGCTCTCTCTCTCTCTCTCTCTCTCTCAATTATTAGAGTATCTACTCTTATCTTCATCTCTTCCAATCAATCTCTGTTTCCCTTACTGTTCAGTTGTTCTGCTCTCTCTACCTTGATCATCGGTGCCATGGCGGAATGGTTTGTTGGTCCAATCATGGACAAGATCGATCATCAACGCTTGCTCTGATTACCTGGAAGAGCAAGTCGGATGGCAGACCGGCATGAAGAAGGAGCTGGAAAGCCTGCGAGAAAACCACCCCAAGATCCAAGCTGTCGTCTTTGCCGCTAACCAAGCACAAATTAGCGATCAGAACCCGGCTCTCAACAATTGGATCTGGCTGCTGCGAGATGCTGTTGATGAGGCAGATGATGTGCTCGATGAGTTTGAGTACATGAAGCATAAACAACAGCTGACCAAAAACATGGAGGAAACAGAGGTGCGTTCATTATCATCAGCTACCTATTTGATACTGGTTGCAAATAAATATATTTAGGGCATAATATATTTCTCTCTAATTTTATCAGAAAAGAACGGCGTTTTTCCTGATTGAAAGTGCTCGCAAAGTAGGCGAACGTGCTCTCAAGATTGATCCCAACTTGAAGAGGTTGGAGGAGGTTGTGAAGAAACTAGATAAAGTTTCAGCTGGGGTTAGTACTTTTCTTCATCTTCTAGATAGCGTAAACAGGATCCTTGCCTTCGAATGATCTCATCGGTAGAGGCGAGGCTAAGGAGTTTGTTATGCAGTGGCTGAGAAAACCATCAAATGAGCCTCGGACAACTAGGTACAGAAACATTTCTCTTCTATCTATAGTAGGCCATGGTGGCATGGGAAAGACAACTCTCTTGCAACATGTATATGAAGATGAATTGACAAAGGAATTTGTTCTTAAAATGTGGCTTTGTGTTTCCAACAAATTTGATGTGAAAAAAGTCATTGCAGATATGTTGGAATCTCTTAAGAAGGAGAGGTCTCGTTTGGAGACACTTGAGTCACTTCAAGATAGTCTTCAGACTGAGATAATGTTCAAAAAGTTCTTACTTGTGCTGGATGACATTTGGGAGAATGAAGAGAAGCAGGATAAAAGTAAATGAGAGAAGATGCTAGTCCGCACTACAGGAAAAACACCAAAAACCGACGGTTTTAAATTTTACCGGCGGTTTCTCGGCGGTTTTTACGCCGCCGATATAATTGGCGTAGGAAACTTTTACCGGCGGCTTAGTACCGACGGTTCTGTTAGGCGGCGGTTTTCCGACGGCGTATATCACCGGTGACTACCGGATTTGTAACCGGCGGTTTTACGGCCGTTGAGCCGCCGGTTATATTAACGACGGCTAACCGACGACCACTTTATCGACGGTATGCCGGCGGTTAAAGAGGCCTTCGTGTGTTCGCTTAACCGCCGGCTAGCGTCGGTAAACTGCCGGTTATTTTACCGACGGCGCCCGGCGGTTAACGCCGACGATATTACCGGCGGGCTTTCACCGGATAACCGCCGGTAGCCGTCGGTAACCGCCGGTATAGTACCGGCGGTTTAAGGGAATTACCGGCGGCATAACTTAAGCCGTCCAGTATCGTAGTTACCGGCGGCCAAACCGTCGGTTGGCCGCTGGAAACCTGTAGCACCTGAAAAAAAAAATTGACAGCATTCCCTTTATTTGAGGGAGGTTCATCCTAAATTCTAAACCTGCAGAAATAGCAATACATAATAAGATATTTTGGGCAACACGCCGTTATATTCATCACAATTATATACATAACCACAAATTAAATAAACAAGTTTACAATCAAACATTAAAAAGTTCTAAATAAGTTCATCAAACATAAAACAAGTTCACCAAGTTCTAAATTCAATAAGGTTACAATCACAAGTTCTAAATACAATCATCAAACATAAAAAAGATTTAATCCTCAGTTATATCCTCACTGTCTAGAGATGGCTACTCCTCTTGCTCCTTCTTCCTTTGATTTTCAACTCTATATGATTGCAGTTCTGCTTGCATTTCATTTTGAACTTTACATATATTTATGTTATTATAACTACAGCATCAAAATTTTCAAGAAAAGATAGCACCTTGGTCGGGAGCCAACACTATTGGAAGTTGGCATACAAGAACTCAATTCAACATCAAGCTGACCATCAGTATTGGTTGATGAGAAGTTCTAAGAACGGCTCATGTGAGTAAATTTTTTGGAGTTTAAATAAAAATTATTTTATAAAAACTAATTTGTAACTCGCATGATGATTTTGTACGAGCTAGAGAAAGTCAGGGCAGTCCACTGTGCGAAGGATCATTCTTCTGGATCGGCCCACATTTCTGAAGTATCAAACATGTGTCAAAAGTTGTGATGGAAGACAGAGGGGGAGGGTATATGGGCCATGGGTCACAGGATTATGCTATTGAGGGCAGTTATTCCACCTCTGCATTGTCATGATCCAAGGTGGAGTTGAAGAATCTGTAAACGAGAGGGTTTGCAGCGCTGACTAGGGAGATTGGAAGAGATTGAGGAAGGGCTAAATCTAGAGAGATTGAAGAAATGAGAA
>NW_021319911.1:1680496-1694898 GCF_001605985.2 Dendrobium catenatum
AAATATTTAGATTAGAGGGCTTGGAGGAAGATCAGTGTTTGCAGCTCCTCAACTCTCATGCATTTGCTGATGTGGAGAATCCTAATGATTATAAAAGATTAAGATTCATTGCTGGAGAGATTGTTAAAAAGCTTTCAGGATCTCCATTGGCTGCAAAGGTCATCGGTGGTGTTTTGAATTCTAGCTTGGATGAAAGACATTGGACAAAAGTTTTAAATGGTGATTTTTTAAGTCCAAATTTGGGTCATGATGGCATCTTTGTCATTTTAAGATTGAGCTATATGTTCCTACCAAAACATCTACAAAATTGTTTCGCATTTTGTTCTATATTTCGACAAGATTACATGTTTGATAAAGATGATTTAGTTCAAATGTGGATTGCATTGGGTTTCATTCAACAACCTCATGATCAAGAATGGACTATGGAGGATATTGGAGGAATGTATTTTGATGTTTTGGTTAAAAAATCTTTCTTTGATCAGTTTGGACATTACTACAAAATGCATGATTTAATACATGAATTGGCACAATCAATTTCCATACAGGAATGTTTAAGAGTTGAGGATAGTACAAACTTGTCTTCTATAATTCCTAAGACTCTTCGACACTTGTTTGTTCAAACTACAAATCCAGACATCATAAAAAAGATTGGGCAGTTTAAATATTTGCATTCACTTTTCTTGTTCGATGAAGCTTCTAATCAGGATATCAGCGCACTTATCAAAATATTCAAAACATGGAGAAGCCTACGCTTATTATACATACATGCTTCAACAAACTTGAAAATGATACCAGAGGAGATTGGAAATTTGATACATCTTCGATACTTAAAGATTGATGGTAATTGTAAATTGATCATGCTGCCAAGTTCTCTAAGTAATCTCTATCACTTGGAATACATAATCTGTGAAGAGAGTGTGGGGCTAAGCCAACCTAATATTTATGATTTTTTACCAAGTAACTTTAATAACCTTTCAAACTTGCGTTACATGAAATTCCGCCATAATTATATTTCATCGATATGTGGGATTGGGAAGCTAAAGTCTCTTCAAAATTTGAATATGTTTGATCTTAGAGATGTGAGTGGTTATAGAATTGGGGAGCTGGAGAATATGAATGATCTTTGCTCTTTAACCGCCGGCATACCGTCGGTAATATAACCCGCGGCTCAACGGCCGGAAAACCGCCGATTACAAATCCAGTAGTCACCGGCAGTTTACGCTGCCGGAAAACCGCCGCCTAACAGAACCGCCGGTAAAAGTTTCCTACGCCAATTATACCGGTGGCGTAAAAACCGCCGAGAAACCGTCGGTAAAATTTAAAACCGCCGGTTTTGCCTTCCTAACCGCCGGTTTTTGACTTTTTTCCTGTAGTGAACAATGTCAATCCAATCTTCAATATAGAGAAAATCGAATTGACAGATTGCATGGAGTGTGAAACTCTTCCACCTTTTGGGCAACTTCCCTTCCTCAAGTCAGTGACACTTTCTAAAATGCCGAAAGTAAAATGGCTCGAAAGTAAATTTAATGGGAATGATAAATACCATGCCTTTCCATTGCTAGAGGTACTACATATTACGAAATTAGAAGCATTAGAGGATTGGTTTGAGGCAGGAGTGCCTGCTGAAGATGGATGTTTGTTTCCTTGCTTAATTCAACTGAGGCTACATAACTGCCCCAAGTTGAAAGACTTGCCCTTTTTGCCTTCTAAGCTCAAGACCTTGAAGATATATAAACTTGGGTGGAAGAATTTGAATTTCTGTAGCAATTCAAATCCTATTCCCCTTGAAACATTAGCGGTCTTTCACTGTCCAAACATTACATCTCTTCCTTTGGCTGATGAAATAGCAAGACTTGCAGGACTAAGAGACTTGACAATTATAAAGTGCACCAATCTGATCTCTCTCGGAAGATATCGAGAAGTGGAAACCAGTAATAATTGCCATCTCATGCTCAGCGATCTTAGCATAAGTGATCCATCGGTGTTGCTAATGGAGCCATTGAGAAGTATCGCCTCCTTAAAAAAGCTGAGTATTTGGTCAAATGAAGAGCTGGTTTCATTTACAAATGAGTCGGAGGAGTGGCTTCTGAAAGTTAGTTCTTCTCTTTCAGAGCTGAATTTTTCATTTCTGAAATCCTTACAGTCTCTCCCTTCCTCCTTGGAAAGCTTATCTTCACTTGAGGATCTATCTATTGATGACGCTCCTATGCTTCGGGAATTACCGAACCTTCCTCCCTCTTTGGAAAGCCTATATATTTCGAGCTGTCATCCAGAGTTAGAAGAGAGATATCGAGAGAATGGAGGCTCCGATCGGCACAAGATTGCTGGCATTCCTCATATCGATATTCATCCCTGATAATTTCGGCGAATTATTACGTCCGGTGAGTGGATGGTCCAGGCATCAATTCAGACGTGTCACGTCATGCGGATAAACTGGGCACCGGATGTATATGGGTGACGTGACGCATCTGGATTGATGTCTGAACGAATCCGGACACCGGACGTAATAATTTTTGGATTATTTCAAAATACATGAGCTGCGAACTTCTTTCTTCTTATGTTATTGATATGAAATGTGAAGAATGCAATGGCAGCATTAACCAGTTTGTATAATTTGATGTATTCAAATTTATTTATGTATCATCCCTGATAATTTCAGCGAATTATTACGTCCGGTGACCGGACGGTACGGACACCAATCCAGACGCGCCACGTCACCTATAAAAACTGGGCCCGTGTGTATATGGATGATGTGGCGCATCTGGATTGGTGTCTGAACGAATCCGGACATCGAACGTGATAATTTTCCGATAATTTCAAAATACATGAGCTGCTAACTTCTTTCTTCTTATGTTATTGATATGAAATGTGAAGAATGCAATGGCAGCATTAACCAGTTTGTATAATTTGATGTATTCAATTTTATTTTATGTATCACTTGGTGATCCCTTTATATATTTCGTTATATATGTCGTTGATCTTTCAGAATTGAAATATAAATAATTCTTTTTAATTTCTTATTGATTTCTCGAAATGAAACAATTATTCAATTATTATTTAATTTTGGTTTTATGTTTTTGAGTTTTTAAAAACAAAATAAAATTTTAATGATAAGTCATCTTTTATCTATGAATTTTATTTCTTTTTACACGTTTATCAACCCTAAATCTCATTGGTATTTTTTAATGATGGTAAGTTTTAATATTTGCATTCTCTTTTCTTGTTCTTTAAAGCTTTTTATCAGGATCTTTGCAATGCATTTAATGAAATACTCAACCTATCGAGAAGCCTACGCTTATTATACATAAGGGCTCCAAAAACTCGAAAATAATACCCGAGGAGATTGAAAATTTGATACATCTTTGATACTTTAAGATTGATGTTAATAATTTGACTATTCTGCCAAGATCTCTAAGTAATCTCTATCACTTGCATCTATGCTAGAACATTGGGGCCAAGATAACATATAGTTAATTATTTTTTACCAAGTGATATTAATAACCTTTCTAACTTGCATCACGAGGAATTTTCCAAGAATAATATTTCATCGATATGTGGGATTGGGAAGCTAAAGTCTCTTCAAGAAGTGAATATGTTTGATCTTAGAGGTATGAGTGGTTATAGAATTGGGGAGTTGGAGAATATGAATGATCTTTGCAAATTTGGAATCAATTGCCTAGAAAATGTTAAGGATGCCGAGGAGGCTTATAGTGCCAAATTATGTGAAAAGAGGGAATTCGAGAAACATTGATTTAGATGAGAATGTGCTCGACAACCTTCAGCCCCCAAAATGTCTAAGAAATATGAGCATAGAGAGATACATGGATGCAAGGTCTGCAATATGGATGAACAATGTCAATCCGATCTTCAATCTAGAGAAAATCGAATTGACATGTTTCTTGAAGTGTAAAACTCTTCCTCCTTTTTTGCAACTTCCCTTCCTCAAGGATCTAAAACTTTCTAGCATGCCGAAAGTAAAATGGCTCGAAAGTAAATTTAATGGGAATGATAAATACCATGCCTTTCCATTGTTAGAAATTTTACATATTAGTTACTTAAAAAGCATTAAAGGAATTGTTTGATATATCTGAAATGTGAAGAATGCATAATATTTCAGCATGAGCCAGCTGTTTGTATCATTTGATCGATGTACTCAATTTTATTTATGTATCACCATGGTGATCCTTATATATATATATATATATATATATATATATATATATTCTTCTTTTAATATTTCATTATATATGTTGTGGATCAATATATTCTTCTTTTAATATTACCAAAAGTGAGATTCTAGTGCAGCACATTTTCTTTTCATCTTTTAAAATTGCAATGACAACTCTTTAAATGTTAATCCAATAGATTGTTTGAAATGGATAACGTTGTAAGAATCGGACCTGCGTGAAGGAAATTCCCAATCCATGGAACAAAGACACAACAAGCTTCTAAAGCTTTAAAAAGAGGATATTTTTTCATCAATGAATCTTCTTTCTTACAATAGCTTGTATATTTATAGGATAAAAGGAATATTCTAGAAACTAATGGTAACAAACCTATAACAAACTAAGATAAACTAATCCTAAGGAGTATATAACTAAAGATGTTCCTACATCATTATCCCCTTGGATCAAAAGAGCTCGACTCCGTCGAGGCGTGTCATCGGGATGTAGGTAACAGATTCCTGGGTAGAAGACTTTGAATGTAGACTTCAAAATTACCACATTAAGAGGCTTTCCTAAATCTAAGTGAGGAGGTTGAACGTTGGAATCATTGAATTGAACTAGCATTTCAATTTGCCAATTGGTTGGTGAACACGAGTTCTTGGCAAAGAACCAATCCTTCGTAAAGTCAACGGCAAAAACAATATCCTGTGAGGATATAAATTAGCATATCTTTCCCAATTTCCATAAGATAAAGAGGCGAGCACATTCTTCCATTTAGTTTTATATCGTTCCTCCTCATCCCAAATGTCATACAACACAAGAACTTTTTTGACATTATCTCATATTTAAGACTCTTTTGAAGTGCATAAAGTGTATCCAACGGAGGTCTACTCATTTTAAGAGATTCCAACATATCTGGAATGATTTTTTTCACATCAAAGTTGTTGGATACACAAACCCACATTTTAAGGTCAAATTTATCTGTCATTTCATCTTTGTCTTTCTCATACCACCAAATAGATCATCAACTGGAGGAGTTGACGTTAGATCTCTATTGCCTTCATCAACAGGATTTTTGGAAGAACTTCCAAATTCATTATCTTCCAGGCCACCTGTATCGTTTAAATCAGGTAACTGAGCAGTGGGAACTGGCTTGGATTTTCCATCAGTTGGTTCCTCCTCATTTCCAAGTGCAGAATTCAGGTCCCCAGCTAAGAGACTTAAGACCTTGTTTGCGTTTTCCCTCAGTGAAGCTTGGGGTAATTTGCAGCATTTAACCACAATATCCTTATTTTCACTGAAGTAAGATTCGATAATAGAATAATAATCATCATCTTGCTTCCTCAAAATGATTCCAGGACACAGATTGACTTCATTCGGACCTCCACCAGCCTCTTCAAGTTGGGTTCAGATCCTTTAGTGACATTTCTTCAAACAGCTTGGGATTGTTGCACTGGCTCAGCTTTGTCAGAGGAGTTCAAAACGAGCATGTACACACCTACAATGGAAACATCCTCAATACCAATATTGCAGTTGTCATTTAAATCAGTCTCCCCATTTCCATGATCCATCAAATGTCGTTCAATTCCCTTTGCAGCTTCAACCACTAATGCTTCAAGGGCATTAGTCTCACCATAGCCAAGCTTCTCTATGCAGGTACCTTTGGGTGCAAAGTTCACTGAACTATTAAATGAAGAAGATCGCCCATTGACGCAAACTGACTCACTACTGGCTGATCCTCCAAATGCTTTGCAGAAGTCAGTTTCAGTTTGCCAAAGATCCAAAAGTTTGGAAGATGAAATTGATTTTCCAGCAAAGCCCTATAAAGAGGCAGCAAATGCAGACTTTCATATGGATGCATCTTTGCAAGAATCCCAGACAAATACATAGTAATCTCCAGAAGCAACTTTGCTAGACTAAGTAGAGCTAACATGATGTGATGGAGTCAAGGAAGCTTGTTCATCCGGTGTCTGATCGCACGATGCTGGAGCATACAAGATGCTGGAGCCGATCGGGAAAGGCATCGCTCGGGTCGTGCATGCGGGAGGCAGGCCGACGAGCTCGGGTGAGGCGCATTGGAGGTGGATCAAATAGTTCTATGTCAAATCAAAAGGGATATCTGTCTATGCGGCGGAATTGGCGGAGTGGCAGCGATGGGATCGAGTTGAATGTGGGATACGAGAATGTCATCATGCAAGTGTGGGGGTTCTGGCAGACAGAAGACTTGGGCGACAAAAGGATTTGGGGAGAATCCCATGTTGCTAATTTGGGTTCATGAATTATAATTTTGATGATAGTAAATATTTCTGATACTTCTGTTTTTCTACGACTGCCTTGTCTACTAACGTTTTAGGTCCATAAGGCCAATTGCAAATCAAGCCAGCTCAAGAGTGGGTAGATTAGGACTGAGTCTGTCTGTAAACTATCGTTAAGTTGTTTTTTAACCTTTTTTGAGTCAATTGTAAATAAAGTGGGTCATAATGCTAAGTAAGTTTGCACACACATAAAAAAAAATCATGTCAGTTTTTAGAGTTTTCTATTTTTTGATCACATCGTCTTGGACAATCCAAAATTATCATGGATGATCCATTAAAAACAAAAACTATAATTAGAGCATCCTGGTTAAGGCTGCCGCAATTAAGCAAATCGTCTTGGACGATATTAGCATCGTCATGGACGATAGGCTCAAATAAGAAAGAATCAATCGCAGATCTTTTTAGGCATGTTTTAATTTTTTGACATTATCCAGAATCTCGTCTTGGACGATGTAGTGCAATTATGCCTAAATTATTCTGGTAATTAAGGAAAGTAATTAAGGTTTGATTGCTCGATCATATTATCTCAGAACGATCCGTTAAATTTTATGTTGTTTTATTTTTTTATCAAAATTTGAATAGGAATAAAGGCCATATTTTATTACATAGCAATTCCAAAGGAATGCGTATCATGATGGTAGGAAAAACATTTATTTTTTTTGTTGAATAGTGGAATATTTATGTTGTTAGATAGAAATTGTATCATTGTAATATTGAATGAAAATCTATGCCCATAATGGCAAGTTAATAGTATTTTCTATGATATATGAGAATTTTAGTTGAAATAATTTTACCAGTGTGAGTCGTATATTACAAAAGATATTTTTTGCAGTAATTAATAAATGTTATAATACGAAGCAGCAGACTTGAATTGTAGAAAATATCCTTCATGGTGGAAGCATACGGCTTGAGATACATAAATTTTCATGCTAGCATGTTACAAAATATAAGGTCAATCTAAGCTTCTAATTCAGCCTACCATTGTAGATTCATGCCATGGATTTTGTTATCCTTTGTATTGGAAGATTTAGCGGACTTCTAAATATCCCAACATTTTCTATAAGAAAAGGTCTTGAGGTCTTTGACAACAAAGTGATTCATTCAATGGATTATAGTAATATAAATACCTCAGTGACTGATCAGTTGATGAAAGGAAAATGAGTCACCATCGTTGGATTTCTTAAATCAACATTAGATATTGCTGCAGAATGTGCTGATATTAATGATAATTAATTAACAATTCATTTCGTGATATAATTTATTATTTTCAGTTGAACGCTTAACTAAGTTATAACATATAGTATTTTACGTTCTATTGTCATATATTGATGTTGATGCAATATTAATTGAGAGCACTATAGGATGGAAAGAATTCATTTTAATCAAGAAGTCACTCTATTTTATTCATGTTTATAAAAACAAAAACATTCATTTTGTTTGTTTACATTTCATAATCTTTCACAAAATTACTTTCAAAAATAAATTTCATTATAAGTTGAATGGAAATTTAGACTTCGTTTGGGACAACTTTTCTCTGCTTTCTAAGATCATCTTAATCCAAAAACTCATTTTTCACTCCAAAATATAGTAACACATTTCCAATCGAACTCCATTTCTTAACAACAACAAAAAAATTATTCTGTGTACATTCATTTTCATATATTTTTATATTTTTTCAACAAAAATAATAATTTTGTGTTTGTGAACAGTGTGACTCTAATATTGGCATTACATCGTTCAATTTGCCTCAAATCATCTTCCAAACCTATTGTACCCAACCCTAAACTCTAGGCAAACTTGGTTAACCAACTCAACCAAGTTTGACCAAATGTACATACACATGCACCTAGCTCAAATCCATTGATCAAGGCATTGCTAAGCCAACCTAGGGCTCTAAGGTGACCTATTAGGTCCCTAAGAGAATCCCCTTGAAGGCCCAACACTTAGGTCCACTTGGGTTAGCCAAAACCCAACTTAAGGCCAATCAAACCCAACCAAGGGTTCCATTGGGTCTTCCATGACCCAATACATCTGCTCTAACTGGCCCAACACTTGGGTCAACTTAGGCTAAGACTTAAGCTACCCCAAAGTGGTCAAAACCACGTTGACTTGAGCTAACTCTCAACTAATACCAAATCAAAGACAATGTCCTATCACATTGGATAACCCATGATCCTATACACCTCCCATGATCAGCCCAGCCCCTAGCTCAACCTGGGTCAGGACCCAAATTGACCCAAACCATCCAGGCTTTAGTGAACCTAAGCCATGTTAGGAAATTGGGTCTCTTCTTTCCCAATTGAGCTCACCAACTCCTTATGCTTCTTTCTATCTCAGCCTGACCCAAATGGTGGCTAGCAACAGCTAGGGCAGATGAAACCGTTCACACGTGGTCCCCTTCTCACATAAGCCAAGCCCAACGACTTTTCATCCTGAGCTTACCTCCTTTGAGGTCAGGAGGCTCTATGTAGATGTCCCCTATAGTTAGTAGTCATCCAAAGCCCCCTAGGGATCATCCTGATCATCCAAAGCCATCAAAGGAAGTTTGAATAGGCCATCCCAACTTAAGCCCCCTCATTTAATTCCAACTTTTCAAAAACACTCCCCAGAGTAGTGCGAGCCTTCCCCTTGCTTCCCAAGTACCCTAGCCTTTTCCAGAGAGACCTCGAACAAACTCTAGCAAAGTCTTTCGGCCCTTTGCTTAAAGTCTTACCTCTGGTGCTCCTCCAGCCACGACGTCTGAAAAATAATCCCTCCTCTTCATCCCCTAAAGCTTCCTAATATAAGACAACGACAATTGGAGCCTTGTCTAAGGTAAAATCCCATTCTCAAACTCCATAGCTAGGCAGTCTGGGAAAGTATGAAAGAAACCTTCAAACCACTGAGTGACTGTTAAATTAGGTTTCTAAACCTCTGATCCTCTCTATGAAATTTGGTAAGAGTTCATCGGTGGGATATCTCGGATCGCGCCAGAGAAGCTCTAAGGTTCGAAATCTGAATGGGAGGTGGAATACAAAATATTAATCATACGTTGATCACGATCAATGGTGTAGATTCAATCATACGGTCCCAATATGTGTTAAATCGTTGTCGTCTAGTCATTGATCTAACGACCATGGTTAATGTCATTGGCGCCAATGATTGCTGGCCAATCATGTGGCTCCGCGTGTAAAGAGCAAACTGACTGTGTAATTCCGGATTAACTTTCACAAAAAATTTGGGAAGAATTTGAAAAATCATAACTCCTCACATACTTATCCAAATAGGTTGATCTTAGGCTCATTGGAAAGGTCTTAAGGAGACCTACAAAATCTCAATTGTCTAGACCATGATCATGCATGAAACTTATGTTATTTTAGATAGAACCATAGGGGTATTTTTGTAATATTATCATCAAATTAACTCACCATGGTTTGAAACATTGAGAAATTAATCTTGGGCATGTTTATGACATGTCCAAAAATTTTCCCTCTTTTTGGCATCATTAAGGGCATAATTTGCTTAATCCAAACCCAAGGGTCTTTAATCGACCTTTAACTTTGAATTAAGCTTGATAACCTATTGAATGAGATTTAGGGTTTTGTTGTTTATGTGCTATTTATGCTTAGGCTAGGTAGTATATGGCCACTGATTTTAGCCCCCACCTAGGTTTAGATAGCCTTTTAAAATTCCCCAAAGGTGAATTTGTGTTTAACTTATGCAGCCTAGTTAGCCACCATAGAGGGTTTTCCATGGGACCAAATTTGATGGATTTGGACTACGGGATTAGGTGATCTGATGGTCCAAATTTCACTGAATTTGGAATCCATTTGATCCACTATCTAGGCAGCCCAAGATTTAACCTTAAAAATGACCTAGGATTTTAATTAATTCATAATTAATTCAATTTAAATCCTAAAAGTACAAAATGAAATCTTAATTACTCATAATTAAATATATAATTAGAAAAAAATTAAAAGCCACTTGATTTCGAATTAAATTAATAATAAAGAAAAATCACTAATTAATTAATTAAAAATAATTAAAATTCCAAAATAATTCCAAGTACTTGGAATAACCTCTAAGAGTCATTAGTGACATTTTGGGGAGTTTTTAGTAGGTTTGGGATTGATTTGGAACCAAAATCACAAAACCTTCCTAATTAGACAATTAAATAACCAAACTTCAAAAAATTACAACTCCAAATTGAACAAAACCAATTATATATATATATATAATAAAATAACGAAATTCTAGTAAATCACTAATCTAACCAATTAAATTCCAAAAATGTGATATTTTGACGTAATATTTCTATTATGTTTCTTGTGAATTGATATAATGAGCGTTAGTTTTTCCTATGTTATGATGGTCTGGATGCTCAAAAATATTTTTTGTATGTGGTCATGCTTATGCAGGGTTGTAAAAGGGGGCTAAATTAAAATTTAACTAATAAATTTTCTGAATGTGCTAAAAATTGCTAGGCCCCCTAAAAATAAAAAGAGTATAGTCAAGTTATTATGATTGGCTCAAATGTGAGCAAATGAAATTATATAACTACTTGGGATGATTTTGATGATTTTAATATAACTGCTTAGGATAACATACATGAAGTATTGAGTCATTTTAAATTTTTAATATGTATTTAGATTTCTAGGATTTATGGAAGTTAAATTTAAAATGGGGCATTTGATACCCAATTTGGAATCCAAAGGGAAAGGAAACATCCATTAGGGGAGAGTTTCCTTTCATTTGGAGATCCAAATTATGGTATGTTGAAATCCAAAGATAAAAGAAACACCCATTCATGAAAGAGCTCTTTTCATGTGGATACCTAGACCTAATAAATCCAAGGAGCCCAAAGAAGAAAGCTAAAGAAGTGAAGACAAAAGAAATGTCCCATTTTAAATACTTGTGCCATTTTGTATGATTATAATTCGATTGTTGTTAGTGGTGCCCGACCACTTTTAATTTTTGTAGACTCTAAATTTTGAATTAAGTGCACTTGCCACATGGACTTTAAATATTCTATATGTTTGATGATGTGTTTACATTATTCATGCTTTAGAAATTGCCTGACTTTCTTAGTTCTTTTCTTGCATACATAATTTGTTTTAGCCCGGAAAAAACACGATTAGGCTCTTAAAGATGATGAAAAAACTTTTCTACTTGTAATTACATATAAATTTTGTAGACTCACATAAAAAGATAAGCGATCTCCAAAAAGTAAGCCCGGGAATGCCTGGGAGTTCTCATGCATTCATCTTCCCTTTCTCACCTTACTAGGCACACTCCTGCCTATGGGTCATGGCAGAGCACCTAGCCTATTAGGGCGCAATTTTGTCTAGGGGATGTTGTGCATCTCTAAGGAAAAATATATTTTATAAACCTAAATTTTCGGTGGCTTATCGGCAAAATAAATTCCAACGATAAAATGTGTAGAAAAATAAAATACATCAATGTTTTCTACCAGTAAAGTTTATTGACAAATTTTCAACGGCTTCCTGTGGATCCAGTAACTGAGAAAATGGTCATGTTAAGCGACAAATTAGCAGTGGACTGGAGGAAATCCTGCATGTATTTTCTATGATTTTATTGGCGGAATACATGCCAAAAAATTCTGCAAATTTTCCTTCACCCCTTCTTCATACCGTTGGTTCATATCGAGTGTTTCTAGCAGAAATTTTGCCGGAAACTTGTAGCATGTTTAAAAAAAATCAGCACTTCTTTATTTTACAGATACAATTCACACAATACATTAGATGCTACAACAATTAATACAAATATATTCCAACACAATTAATACAATCAATACTACAACAATGACTAATATTAACATATTTCGAATCGTTCAGAACATAAAATCGACAAACTATCAAATATAATCATCGTAAAGAAAACATATTCAATTCAACACATAAATATCGCAACCTTGTCCTCCTTACAGACATTCATAATGAAGTCTCCAAACAACAGTAACAACTTAAAAAAAGTATGGATAACATTTCTCAATATATATAAGAAACTATTCTAATCATTTTTCAATCCCTTAGCTCCCCTCAGATTAAGGCTGCTTATCTTTCTTTCAATTTTGGCTTATAAATGATTATAGCTCTACTTGCATCTCAATCTATTGTGTCAGTATGTTTGTGTATTTCTCTTTTCTTCTTTATCTCCTTCGTGAGAGCAGTCACTCTCTGGCTGACGATCCCTAGAATTAAATTAGGAAGAATTACTTATTTATCATTTTAATAATATACGAGAGTTTTCTAAATCATAAATATCAATAATAATCAGTAAAAGCAACTAAAATCATATAAATCAATAAAATGTTATTTATACTAGCCATGATATCACTACAATCACTAATTCTATCATAAGCTCTTGACTATAAAAGAACAAAAAAATGTAGAATAAAATCTAAAGAAAAACCTGAAAATTTTTATCAGTATCATTGCTCATGATCTTGACCCTTTTCCTAACCTGAAATCATTAAAATCCACATAATAAGCTAAAAAACAAGCAGTAACCAAAACTCTATCACTACTTTCAATTAGTATAAGCAAAATATAATAATATCTATCTTATGACGAAGATAGTTTTTAAATTTGACTAAAAATGACTACTAAAAAAATTTATTTATTTAGGTCAAAATACAGTTTATTACAGGCGATATTCTCAACTCCACTATGGCCAAATAATGCAGATGTAGATGAATTTTTCTCATATGCATGGGCCTAGAAACCTAATTCGTACACCTCCCATTATGTAGGGGGGTTAATATTTGACATGACCTAAAAACCCGACCTGAACCCAAAATTCAACCCGAACCCAAATCGGGTCTGGTTTGGGTTAGGGATTTCAACATGTTTGCAAAATCGGGTCGGGTTGACCCGAAAAGCCGATATTGACCCAGATTGACCCGTTTGCAAAAAAAAAAAAAAACTCGGGACCAACCCACCCTCCGACAAATTATTGCGTCTGGATTCGTCCGGACACCAATCCGATGTCACCACGTCACCAAAATGCATCGGAACCCATTGCATTTGGGTGACGTGGCGTCACCGGATTGGATGTGACATCCGGTGACCGGACGCAATAATTCGCCCCCACCCTCAGGACCAACGTGGCAACCCATGCTGCATCCTTTGGGACCAATATACGGCCCTGACCTCACTGCCACCCTCAGGACTAGACATGGCAACTCTCGCCGCCTTCGGGACCAATATGTGGCCCTGGCCTCGTCGCCACCCTCGCGACCAACGTGGCAACCTCCGCGGCTCCACCCAATTGTTGTCGACCTCGGCCCTCAGAAACAAACATCATTGTCGTAGCCATTTACGCCCAAACGTTGTTGCCGTCGTAGCCATTGCCGCCCAAATGGCATTGTCGCTGTCCTCGGGACCAAACGGTTGTCCCTATTGTCGTTGCTGAATCAGGTTGGCAGGTCGTGTCAGATTGAAGCAGACCCAAAGCAGGTCGGGTTCAGGTCCAAAAAATTGACCAATTTGACCCATTTGCAAAAATGGGTTGGGTTCGTGTATGCTTAAAAAGTGTAGGGTCAAATTCAGATTCAACCCTAACCCAATCCAAAACCCACTTTTGACAGCCCTACCATTATGCCTACCTCCAACAGCCTAGGACCAGGTATGGTACTCAGAGTACTACATCGATCCTGAAGATGATCCCTCAACAACAGAAGTCTAACTCTCCCTAATTCATATAAAATACATTTCTATATGTTAAATATTTATGAACACTACTAAAAATTGGATACTCACAAAATCATTATTTTCTTTCTCATCAACCAACTAATGATCAACTTGGTGTTGACGTGTTCATGTATGTAGGATGTAAGCTCCCAAACAAAGTACGTCTTTCTATAAGAGAACATAGTCTATATATATATATATATATATATATATATATATATATGAAACCC
>NW_021319911.1:1696657-1701991 GCF_001605985.2 Dendrobium catenatum
ATTCATGAATTTAAATAAATAAGCTTCAAAATCTTTATTATATGACAAAATTTAATATTTAATTCAATTTTATTTAATTTTATAAATAAAAATATATATTATAGGAACAAACATCAAATTATTCATCAAATGCATATTTGCCCAACCCTACATATATTAGACGATCCAATCATTCATAGATTAAAATGCCAAATTACAGGCTTGGAAGATTTTAACATTTTCCATTAGCACAAAATTTTCATTATTTCAGCAACTTCGCCATATATACAAAATCATAATTTTTACAAACATTACAACTAAGGTGTTAGTAAAAAAATCAAAATAATAATACAATTCGATTAATCATGTTACATTTAATTCAATAGGATCTTACTCATAATGTAATTTTATCTATAATTAACCATTATGCCAAATCTAACCAACATCTAGACATCATCAACTAATAATACAATATCATAATAGATATCATAGGAACAATAATTAACTAATTATAAGATTCATCAAAAACAACCCACGATAAATGCAAATAAAAAATAAGATCTAATACTCTACAAATGAAATTTTCATTGGGACAACTCCGAGAGAAGTGAAATAGACACAACCATGGCTCATGAAACCTTCATCATCACAATCAGCATCAACATAAAAATCACCAACTTTCTGAATGAAGCTTTCATTGGCACAGCTCCAGAGAGACAAGTCAAATAGTTCCACGCCACAAGTTAAAAAATTTTTGATGCCTCACCAATGCATATGAAGTGAAACTGACATATATAAAGATATAAAGAGCAGTAACATTATCTTCCACATCAAAAACTAACTATCTTGATCACTTCAAAAAGACAGTACCCACATCTTTGTAAATAAAAAGTAAGGTAGCTAAAAATACAATAAAATGAAAAAATGCCCTTAATTACATAACCCACTAATATTGGATACACCACACAATGGCCTATAACAAAATTTATGCTTTGAAGATCATTGGAGTGAAAGATACATAACCCACTAAATCCAAAACTTCCCTTGATTGCTCTTTGAAGAAGTTTGGCGTGAAAGATACATCTAGCACAACCTGATCATTTATCATAAAAATCTTCATTATATATGTGATGCAATAATGAAGCTTGCTGATGATAATTTGAATTTATTTTTAATGATTACAGTGAAAATGAGTTTACTAACGATGACTTTTGTAGATTTGCAAAATAGTTTTAACATATCATGCAATAAAATGAAGAAATTAGTAGTCTTCACATTAAAAAATTATAAAATGCTTGATTGTTCAATTGAGATATTGAAGGGTAAGATAGCACCAATCTTGAGTTCAAATTTCTAACCACCTGAAACAAAATGACCAAAAAAACACCATAATTATATAGAAAGGGAAATAAAGAGGCTTCTTCCTAACACTCAAATTGAAGGGTCTTCCTTCAAATGAAATTCATAGCTTTTTTTGCAAGTGCGAAAATTGTTCTTTACATTAAGAGATTGAGAAATTCTTTCATAAACTTGCATCTACACAACTAAAATTTATTCACAACCAGTAAACAAAGAAGGCTTGATTGAATAAAAGAAGGGAGCTAGCATGACATTGTATGTGTCATCTTAATCAAATAGCTCGAGTCAACGGGTGAAAAAGAAAAATATAATAATGAAAACAAAAAAGAAAGTAAAACATGAATACTTAACTTTATAGCAACCTATAGGAAGACCTTCACAAAATAAGCAACAATCTCATTAGCTAAATTTCTTATCAAAAAGCGATGAGAGCAACACCTATAGAAGTAAAATTTATAGAGAAATTCATATTAAATCCGGTAAGATAAAAAAGCTAAAGTTTTATTAAAATCTATTTGGAAGAAAGATAAAAAGAGAGAAATATATAAGAGAAACCTAGAACAAAGACAACAGCTCGCATGATCCATGCTTGTTTGGTTTGCAAGGGCAGCCTTCCCAATCTACTGAGAAATGAACTTTCGTGGCTTGAGCTTAGTGCTTCCGTGTGAGTTAGGGCTTGGGAGGAATAAATCGCGGGATTAGGGAGAGGGCAAGCTTGGGTATGGGAAAAAAGAGGTAGGCTTGGGAGATGGAGGCAAGAGCAGAATGACTGGGATTCACTTGAGTTAGGGCATAGGAGGGATAAATGGCGTGATTCAGGGCTGGAGATTATAATTGAGCGGGTTTATAGTTTAGTGGAAGTTAAAACCGTTGCTACCATGCAAGTGCTTAAAAAATAACTCATTTTGGTTGTGTCGATATTATTCTAATTTTTTTACAAACTAAAAAATTTTCTTACAAAATGTTTAGTATGTATCCTTGTGAACAAAGACTAGATTTTTAGTTCGAGGAGTGGGATTGTCCTAAAGCAATCCCTTAGTTATGAATAGGATCCTATGGCTATGAACATTTTAGTTTTTAAAGTGCCACATAGTGTTGACCTCATCTTTGTATGAGGTTCACCAATGAAAACTAAACCCAAAACTAAGCTCAAATCCAAAATTCCAAACAAAAAACTCAAGGTCACAAGCCCATGTCCTATAACCTTTTTGGGTGATTTTTCAATCATCTCAAAATGAAACCTAATGAACTTGGATTCATGATTTTTCAATTGCATGTTTATTAGGCATGTCTCTAGGGTCACCCCTCCAAATTTGAGGCCAATTTAAGACCTCTAACCCAAAAAAACATAGTTGAAATTCAAAAGCTGCAAAACCTTCAAATATTTATAGCTTATGCCACTGGACCTTCCACCTTGTGGAATTTGACCTTGGGAACTTCTCCAAAAACTCTGGACATGTCTATAACCCTTGTTATGACATGTTAACCATAAAACTACAATTTGGTGGACCTTGGTTGACCCAAAGTTGACCATGGGCCCACTTGATTAAAATACCCCTTAAGGGGAAAATTGATGTTCTCTTTAAACTCCAATATGTCTCAATTAAACTAAGCCATGGAAGTTCTTCTAATGCATCATAAACATTATTAGAAGTGTATTGAATCCAAACCCAAGTTTTGATTTGACCTGGTTGACTAAAGTGCTCCTTAAGGTTTTAAATGAGTTTTTCAAACAAAATGACATCTCCATGGCATGAGACCACCTAAATTTGCCTCAAATCATCAATCCAAACCTATTGGACCCAGCCCTAAACTCTAGGCAAACTTGGTTAACCAACTCAACCAAGTTTGACCAAATGTACATACACTTGAACCTAGCTCAAATCCATTGATCAAGGCATTGCTAAGCCAACCTAAGGCCCTAAGGTGACCTATTAGGTCCCTAAGGGAGTACCCTTGAAGGCCCAACACTTAGGTCCACTTGGGTTAGCCAAAACCCAACTTAAGGCGAGTCAAACCCAACCAAGGGTTCCATTGGGTCTTCCATGACCCAATACATATGCCCTAATTGGCCCAACACTTGGGTCAACTTAGGTTAAAACTTAAGCTACCCCAAAGTGATCAAAACCTCGTTGACTTGAGCTATATCTCAACCAAGACCAAATCAAACATAATGTCCTATCACATTGGATAACCCATGACCCTATACACCTCCCATAGTCAGCCCAACCCCTGGCTCAACCTGGGTTATGACTCAAATTGACCCAAACCATCTAGGCTTTAGTGAACTTAAGCCATGTTAGGAAATTAGGTCTCTTCTCACCCAATTGAGCTCACTCCTGAGCTCACCAACTCTTTAGGCTTCTTTCTATCTCAGCCAAACCCAAATGGTGGTTGGCGGAAGCCAGGGCAGGTTAAACCGATCACACGTGGTCCCCTTCTCATATAAGCCAAGCCCAACGACTTTTCAGCCTAAGCTTACCTCCTTTGAGGTTAGGAGGCTCTATATAGATGTCCCCTCCAGTTAGCAGTAATCTAGATCCCCCTATGGATCATCCTGGTCATCCAAAACCATCAGAGGAGGTTTGAATAGGTCATCCCAACTTAAGCCCCCTCATTTAATTCCAAAATTTTGAAAACACTCCCCAGAGTAGTACGAGCCTTCCCTTAGCTTCTCTAGTATCCTAGCCTTCTTTAGAGCGACCTCGAACAAACTCTGGCAAAGTCTTTTAGCCCTTAAGTCTTACCTCTGGTGCTCCTCCAGACACGAAGTCTGGAAAATAATTCCTCCTGTTCATCGCCTAAAGCTTCCTGATATAAGACAACGACAACTGGAGAGCCTTGTATGAGGTAAAATCCCATTCTCAAACTCCATAGCTAGGCAGGCTGGGAAAGTATGAAAGAAACCTTCAAACCACTGAGTGACTGTTAGATTGAAGGCTTCTAAACTCCTGACCCTCTCTATGAAATTTGGTGAGAGTTCATCAGCGGGATCTCTTAGATCATGCCAGAGAAGCTCTAAGGTTTGAAATGCGAATGGGATGAGGAAGACAAAATATTAATAGCTGATCACGATCAATGGTGTGGATTCGATCCTACGGTCCCAATATGCGTTAAATCATAGCCGTCCAATCATTGATCCGACAGCTATAGTTAATGTCATGTTACTGCCATTGGCACCAATGATTTCCTGTCCAATCATGTTGTGCTGCGTGTAAAGATCACACTAACAGTGTAATTCCGGATTAACTTTCACAAAAAAAAAAAAGGGAAGAATTTGAAAAATCACAACTCTTCACATAATTATCTAAATAGATTTATTTTAGGCTCATTGGAAAGGCCTTAAGGAGATCTACAAAATCTCAATAGTCAAGACCATGATCATGCATGAAACTTAAGGTTTGCTTAATCCAAACCCAAGGGTCTTTAATTGACCTTTAACTTTAAATTAAGCTTGATAACCTATTGAATGAGATTTAGGGTTTTGTTGTTTTATGTGCTATTTATGCTTAGGCTAAGGAGTATATGGCCACTGATTTTAGCCCCCACCTAGGTTTAGATAGCCTTTTAAAATTCCCCAAATGTGAATTTATGTTTACCTTAGGCGGCCTAGTTGGCCACCTTAGAGGGTTTGCCATGGGACCAAATTTGACAGATTTGGACTATGGTATTAGGTGATCTCATGGTCCAAACTTCACTAAATTTGGAATCCATTTGATCCACTATCTAGGCAGCCCAAGATTTATCCTTAAAAATGACCTAGGATTTTAATTAATTCATAATTAATTCAATTTAAATCCTAAAAATACAAAATGAAATCTTAATTACTCATAATTTAATATATAATTAGAAAAAAATAAAAGCCACTTGATTTCGAATTAAATTAATAATAAAGAAAAATCACTAATTAATTAATTAAAAATAATTAAAATTCCAAAATAATTCCAAGTACTTGGAATAACCTCTAAGAGTCATTAGTGACATTTTGGGGAGTTT
>NW_021319911.1:1702021-1714529 GCF_001605985.2 Dendrobium catenatum
TATATATATAAAATAAATTAACCAAATTCTAGTAAATCATTAATCTAACCAATTAAATCCAAAATGAACTCATTAAAGGTGATCAACCCCTAATCCAAACAAATTAAACTTATCAAGCAATATTAGTTATTACTAAGTAACTCGGGTCTACGAAGCTATTAACTTAGCCCCAAGAATGATGAAATAAACCTCACAACCCTAGTATAAACAAATGTAGTGATCATTTAGCAAATAAAATCATCATAAAATGAATATTAAGACACTAATATTTAAATTCAAACCAAATTCTCCCCAGCCTAAAAATATATAAAGTAAAATATTAGAAAACATCAATTAATAATCTCATTTGGGACATACCCAAATGACATAGCTTGTTGCACATATTATAGATGGTTTGCTATGACAATCAACTCTAGTTTTAGGCTAGGTCGTAGTTCCTTCATATTTGCTCACTATGTGACGTATATTATTTGTGGACTTTACATGATTTTCATTACATGCTCGTTATTATGGTTTGATACGCCCTATGATATTTTGATGTAATTTTCTATTATGTTTTTTGTGAATTGATATGATGAGCGCTAGATTTTCCTATGTTAGGACGATTTGGATGCTCAAAATTTTTTTTGTATGTGATCATGCTCATGTAGGGTTGTAATTGGGGGCTAAATTAAAATTTAACTAATAAATTTTATGCATGTGCTAAAAATTGCTAAGCCCCCTAAAAATAAAAAGAGCATAGTCAAGTGACATAAATAACATATTCAACTCAACAACATAAATATCGCAACCTTGTCCTCCTTACAGACATTCATAATGAAGTCTCCAAACAACAGTAACAACTTAAAAAATATATATTGATAACATTTCTCAATATATATATATAAGAAACTATTCTAATCATTTTTCAATCCCACAGCTCCCCTCAGATTAAGGCTGCTTATCCTTCTTTCAATTTTGGCTTATAAATGATTATAGCTCTACTTGCATCTCAGTCTATTGTGTCAACACGTTTGTTTGTATTTCTCTTATCTCCTCTATCTCCTTCGTGAGAGCAGTCACCCTCTGGCTGATGATGTAACGTCCTAGAATTAAATTAGGATGAATTATTTATTTATCATTTTAAGAATATACGAGAGCTTTTATAAATCATCAATATAAATAATAATCAGTAAAAGTAACTAAAATCATATAAATCAATAAAATGTTATTTATACTAGATAGAATATCACCACAATCACTAATCTATCATAAGCTCTTGACTACAAAAGAATAAAAAAATGTAGATAAAATCTAAAGAAAAACCTGAAAGTTTTTATCGGTATCATTGCTCATGATCTTGACCCTTTTCCTGACCTTAAATCATTAAAATCCACATAATGAGCTAAAAAAGTCTAGCAGTAATAAAAAATAACTCTATCACTACATCATCGTCGTCGTCCTCGGGAGCAAGCGGTTGTCATTGTTGTCGTTGCTGAATTGGGTTAGCGGGTCGTGTTAGATTGATGTGGACCAAAGCAGGTCGGGTTCGGGTCCAAAAAATTGACCCATTTGCAAAAACAGGTTGGGTTTGGTTCCGCTTAAAAAATGTCGGGTCAAATTTGGGTTCAACCCGAACCAAATCCAAAACTCGCTTTTGACAGCCCTACCAGTATGCCTACCTCCAACAGCCTAGGACCAGGTATGGTACTCAGAGTACTACATCGATCCTGAAGATGATCCCTTAGCAGAAGTCAGACTCTCCCTAATTCATATAAAATCCATTTCTATATGTTAAATATCTATGAACACTATTAAAAATTGGATACTCACATAATCATTATTTTCCTTCTCATCAACCAACTAATGATCAACTTGGTGTTGATGTGTTCACGTATGCAGGATGTAAGCTCCCAAACAAAGTACGTCTTTCTATAAGAGAACATTAGATGATGCCAATGCTAAATGAAAATTTAGGCTTCATTTGGGATGACTTTCTTATTGCTTCTTCAAGCGATTTTTAGCATAAAATTTTTAATTTTTTTACTAGAAAGATACTTCACGAAGCAGTAAGAAAGCCGTCCCAAACGAAGCCTTATTATAATATGCCGCATGGAATATTCAGCTGAAATGTTAAAAAAAAAAATGCATTTGCTTCCCATACAAGCTTCTATTCGGTATTCGAAGTATGCTGATAAATGTGATTTGGTTGGATGAATAAGCTTAGAAATGTATGGAGTTTTGAGAAGGTGCCTTCCACCACTGACCTTCTTTAGGCTATTCAGTCGCCTTGTAATTCGCAATATCTGATCTTAAACTTCTCCTTCATTCATTCTTTCTTTGCCAGATGAACGATCATGCAGAATTCTGATTTTGTTCAGTAATAAGAACTATATTTACTAAAAAAAAATTGAAGTTTGTGGATCAATGTCTAAAGATTAAACTTTCTGTAATTTCTGGGAATGAATCAATTAAACGCTAGAGATTTTATCCTGCAAGTTCTTCACTGCAATTCAAATCTATATGATGTTTTCTAGTACTATAAATCTTAAGTCAATAGAAGGCTTCTGTCGCAGGTAACAAAAAGAAAGAGCAAGCTTTGATGAAATTGCATAAGATAAAGATTGAAAATAATTAGATTTGCTTCGAAATTAAAGTAATATATATTTTTAGTAAATCAAATGATTTTTAAATCCCTTAATAGAGACTATATCAGAATAGATATCTTGATATAATTTGTTTTCATTATGATAGGTTACAATCTGAAACTTCTGGGAACATGGATAGAAATTTCAGCTCTGATACCCATTATATAATTATTTTTCATATAATAGAGCATATAGTCCCTAGAATAATATTTAATTCCTTAGTTTAGGTCACCAGAGAGTAAGGCTTCGTTTGGGACGGTTTTTTTACTGCTTCTTGAAGTAGCTTTCTAATACAAAAATTTAGAAAGCTACTTCAAGAAGCAGTAAAAAAGCCGTCCCAAACGAAGCCTAAAACAAAGTGTGGTTTGTACATCACATGCATTCAGTGTTATACATAAATTAAATTCAAGGCCATTATGATGTTTCATCTGAGACTTCATTTGGGACGGCTTTTTTACTGCTTCTTAAAGTTGCTTTAAGAAGCAGTAAGAAAGCCCTCTCAAACGAAGCCTCAATATCAAGTTTATTTATTCCCTTCCCAACTTCAAGGAAGCTATAATAATGTAGCAGCACATTCATTTCTTATGCAATATCATTAGCAATTGCATATGCATAACACCAAAAATTTTAATTATTTACAAAACTAATATCTTCTTACATTCATTTTTCAAATTCTCATCCAAATATCAAAATTCATAACAAAAGTACAACATATATTTTCCCTATTATCAAATTTCTAATGATTTAATTGTAGCAAGAGCAAATGTATAGAATTGATAGATCTAAAAAATTGACATAGATGTTAATTTTCTAAATAGTTAAATTTTAAGTGGTATGTATGTTATTCCTCCTAGAACATTAGGAACTCTGATGTACCCTAAATTCATTGGAATGCTGGAAGTAAAAAGATCCACTAAAACAGTCAAAACTTGGTTGGAAGAAGAGAAAGAGTGAAGATGTTGAACGAACCTAGTGGGAAAAGGTCATTATAGTCTTCAAAGCTGGAAAGCTTGAGTTGTTTACTCATTTTTTTCAGGGCAGTTTCCTCTTGTTCAAAACTGGATTGTAAATGAATAAAAATGATATCAAATATCCTGAAGCAATTTGTACTAAGAGGATAAAATAAAATATTTAAAATTAGAAAGGATGTTCAAAGTTATAAGATATTTAATTTTTTTGTTAAGACAAGATGAACCCATATTATTATTTTTTATTTATGCTTAAATGTCTTTAAATTTTGAATATTTATCTTATAATTCTAAATATTTTATTTTGGCATCTATATACAGATTGCATCACGGTATCGTGGTAATACATTTTCTTTTCATTGTAAAATTATAATAGTATATCCATAGCTATTAGTTTATGAAAGATCATTCTTTTCAACTTTTCAATCATTTAGAGCTAATTCAAACATCTTACGAGTGTTTACTTTGATACTGCGGATTTTAAATAATTTAACTAATGATGATATGTTATGAACAACCCAAGCTTATGAACTAAATTTCTCCATTCAAGATACTTTTCAGCCACTTACCCCTCCTAATTCAACCATATGTTGGTTATACACTATGGTTGATGCAATCAACACTTAACTACAGCAAAAAGAACATTTTCTAAAAGCTACTAGAACACCTTCACCAGGCACATCTGAAGAAATAGTAAGCGGAAAAAACATCGACGTGACCCGACCCGTGTTCAATGCTAAGGACCTCGTTCTAGTGAAACTTTAGCCTTACAACCAAAATTTTGTACACAATCAACAATACTACAAGATTAGTCCATGCTACTTTGAACTGTTTAATGTATAGAAATAAATTAGACACAACTTATAAATTAAATTTACCTCTTTATTCTCAGATCCACCATGTTTTTTACTTATTTCCATGCTAAAACCTTACAAAAAAAGACCAAGTTACTTAGTACAAAGCTACAATAGGAGACTTGCCTGAACCATCTTGTCATTTAACTGGCCGGCATTATTCGCCCATACAAATCGTTCATGGCCAAACATCTCACTAACAACACCACTTACAATGGATTGGAATGCCATCTAAAGATGCAACTTGGTTTTCAGAGAACAAAATACTCACCACTTATGCAAAACTCAATCTTGAGGGAAATATCATTCTCCCATTGGAAAAGGGAATTGATATGGACTTTGATTGCGATATGAATATCAATGACAACAAAGTGGGAAAATTGCCCATCACCTAACGCCAAGGCAGGAGAGCCAAACATCCTCATGGCTCAAGGATTACCTAGTGGAGGAACAATAGAAATGGGTGTTACAACAACAACAACAACATCAAGCCTTTATCCCACTACATGGGGTCGGCTACATGAATCCTTTTTCTCCATTGTGTCCTATTAAAAGTCAAATTCTCTCTTAAATCTAATAAAGAAAGGTCATTCCTAATATTTTCTAACCAAGTCTTTTTAGGTCTACCCCAACCTTTCTTAACATAAGCCAAATCTAATACCTCTACTCTCCTAACCGGGTCATCGGAAGGCCACCGTTTTATGTGACCAAACCATCTAAGGCGACTCTCTCTAATCTTATCTTCTACTGGAGCTACTCTAACCTTTTCACGTATATGCTTATTTCGAATCCTATCTCTAAGGGTAAAGCCACTCATCCACCTGAGCATCCTCATCTCTGCCACACTTAACTTAGTATTATGCTTCTCTTTTAATGGCCAACATTCGGCACCATAAAGCATTGCAGGCCTCACTACCATCTTATAGAATTTTCCCTTAAGTTTGAGGGGTACATTTCTATCACATAACAAGCCCGATGCATTCCTCCACTTCAATCATCCAACTTGAATTCTGCTGAAAATATCCCCATCTATTTCACCATCACTCTGAACAATAGATCCAAGATATCTAAAACATGTACTCTTATTAATGACTTGATCGCCCAAAGTCACAATCCCCTCACTAGGTCTATTACTACTAAAATTACACTCCATATATTCCGTTTTAGATCTACTCAAGCGAAAACCTTTAGACTCTAAGGTTAACCTCCATAATTCAAGTTTACCTTCAACTCCCTCTCTAGTCTTATCAACAAGAAGAATATCATTAGCAAAAAGCATACACCAAGGTACATCCTCTTGCAAATGTCTAGTGAGAACATCTATGACTAAAGCAAAAAGATATGGGCTTAAGGCTGATCCTTGATGTAACCCAACCGAAATAGGGAAATACTTGGTCAATCCACCTTGTGTTTGAACACAAGTAATAGCTCCTGCATACATATCTTTAATGATTTGAATATAAGCATTATTGACTCCTTCCTTTTCAAGAACTCTCCATAGCACTTCTCTTGGAACTTTGTCATATGCTTTTTCTAAATCAATAAATGTCATATGTAGATCCTCCTTATTTTCTCAATATTTCTCCATCATATGTAGAAATGGGTGTTAGTTGGGCTAAAAAAAATATGACTATTTTCCTTTTTCTATAGCTTGTAAGAGCAGTGAAGAAGTGTCTAGAGTTCATTAGCAAAGTTGTTAAGGGAATGGGGCACATTTCAAGTTGATTTTAAAGCAATAAAGAAATATAAACATGACGGGAAAGGGGTATAATTGGTTGGTAGCCATTGTTTGCAAGACAATGAAATTTTGAAAACGTTCCCTTTCTCTCTTTTTCTTATCCTGCTCACTGTTCTTTTTCTGTTTCCCTCACTGTTCCACCAACCTTCCCATCGCCCTTTGCTGCTTGGAGTCGTCGGGAACCTCCAATCTATTGTTTATCTCTATCAAAATGTTACATTGTTCTATTTATAGCCTCATAAAATACTTTTAACGCGAAGGCATTAAGAGAGATATAAAGAGAAAAAAGAGAGAGTTTAATAAGCTTGTATTGCATCCCAATTTCTCTTAGGGGAAGTTTGGTATCGGATTTGGCATAAGATTTAAGCAGGATTTAACCTAAATCCAGCCAAACGGTATTTTGCACGTCTGTAAATCCCGCGACGACGTAAATCTGGGATTTAAAGATTTACGCCGTAAATCCGTGTAAATACAGGTAAATCCTAATCCCATTATTTGGTGGATTTAATGAGATTTACAGTTGTGCAAGTTATCACTTGCGGCGCCCGTGTCAAGGAGTTCCCACAAGGACTTTATGTAGATGGAAGACGCAGTTGCTTCGCCCCCATCCCTAGCCCAAGTCGCTCTGATCTTTGCTCAGTTAGCGTGTTCCTCCACCTGGTACGCATCTTCCGCAGCATTCCTGCCAGTTTCCTCTCTTCTTCGTGCAGGTATCACTCGGCCCCAACTCCTGAATTTCATGCGTATATTTCCTTTGTTGTGCTCAAAACAACCCAATCGACGTCCCTTTGCTACTTTAGTGTAAAATAACACAACAATGCTTTGACAATAAATAGACCGAGTGCGAATAAATGAGTATTTGATATTTTTTTTATTTGATATCTTTCATACAGTTTTCGGTTGTATGATTGTTTGATACTTTATAATATTTGAATGTTTTTCTTTTTGGTGTTAATGTTTGTTATGCAAAATACTTTGTTGGGTTAGTTATTCATATTGGAAAACATTAGCTATGAAGTTCTATGCTCTATATGAGTGGATTTTTTTTTTTAGTTGTATTCGAATGATTGAAAAATTAATAGACAAAAAAAATGAAATTATTTGTGTGGTTAATTGAGTGATTTCTTGATACCATGTCATGTCGCCGTGTGAATAAATGAATGCTTTTGTAATACACATTTAGGTTTCGTCGATATACATGTAGAATGTGTGAGCGACAACGAGTCATCAAATGCTATCTACTTACATAAAATTGGTAAAACTTCTTAAAAGTTAATTTTTTTTTTGCTTGCTTGAACAAATTTGAAACTTCATAGAAAGGATATTCTTCTTTATGTTTGACAGAAATGCATAAAGTCTTAAAAGGAAAAGTTTTTGCACGTGCAAGCTCTACTACCCCACATCGTTCCGGTGATGACAACTCAATTTACTCCGGCCAACCCAAAAGCATGACTCGAAATCCTAAGTGGCCAAATGATCATAACCTCGTACTAGGCGAGCTACTGTTGGAGCAATATGTAAATGGGAATTTCTGTGATGGGAATTTGAGGAAGGAACAGTGGTCAAGTTTAGTGGTTTTGTTGAACCGGCGTCTAGGATCAAACTACAAAATCTTCCATAATGATACGATTTAAAAACATGAAAGCTAACTTTATAACACTTTATCAATTGATAAACCATAGCGGTTGAAGATGGGATGAGGATTTACACATCCCAATAGCACCGAATGAGTTATGGGAGGAAATTATTAAGGTATTATTTTTTCCTATTTAGAAGTGCACGCAAATTAAAAAATTGTATCCCTAACTTAGCCAAATTTTGTAAATGTTGGTTATCCCAAAGCTAACTCGATATCGAAGACATTCCTTTCATCTGTACAAAATCTTAGAAAAGATTTGTGCCGAGAACATTGCTATTGGTACAAGTGTAAGATCGAGTAAGGTAACACAACCCACAGTAAACTTAGATGAAGACGAAACCCCACATTTTGAAGATGCATTCATGACTGCTAATGTTGTGAGCTATGACATGGATGGAACATCCAATAGCAATCTACCTGATGTTGTATATGATGCACCACTAAGTGTAGATGTAGCAGGAAGTCATATGCTACATTCAAAAAGATCTAGCGAAGAACCACTCAAATCAACTAGACGTCTTAAGAAGAAAGGTGGCTTAGCTGAATCAGTTATTGGTGGAGTCAAACAAAAATACAATTGTCTTTAAAAAAACTATTCAGCGTAGTGACCCTTACACAATGATAGTCTTTTTGGCCAAAATAGGCCAATTAGATAACCTAACAATGCAAGCTCTATTAGCTATTCTGGACGTACTTAAGGAAAACAAGAATAACAAAGCAATATTCATGACTTGGGAAGGGGAAGCACTAGCAAAATGGATAGAATATGTTGTCAGCTCACACCCACGTTTTTATGCATCAAAAGTTTGGTTCTAAGTGTTTTGTTTGCATTTATTTCAATTATGTTAGTGTGTTAGTTAGGATACAATATGTTGTCAGCTCATTCTTAGTAGTTGTCATTTTACTTTAAGTTAGTGTGTTATGAGTGTTGTCAGTTTGACTCATAGATGTTTATTGTGATCTTTCCATTTAAAGTTCATGTAACATTGCAATTTTATTTCAATTATGTTTTGTTTGAGTTGTAATATTTGAAGTTCTATCCTAAATGCTATTGAGTTTATTCATGAGTTAGTTATATGTAATATTTGCAGTTATGTCAAACTATTTGTGTGGAGTGTTCCCAGATGTTTTATGTAACATAGTAGACTTACAACTACAAGTAAATGATGTTGTAGACATAATAACTCCATCTATTCTTCAAAATAATTCTTCCTCAGATGATGAACTACCATTAAGGTGGTCAATGTTCGATAGAACATACACTGGGCATCGATATATATTGGATGTGCTTGTTGGGCATCCCGGAAGAGCATACCAATGCTTTAGGTTACCTCCAAATGCCTTCGTGAGCCTGAGAGACCCAGTAGTTAGTCGTGGACATTTGCGGAACACAAAAAATATGCTTGCAGCTAAGCAACTAGGTATTTTTTTACGGGGAGTTTCACATGCTCATAGTTACCACCAATTGCGTGAATGCTTCCAGCATTCATTAGAAACAGTTATCAGGTACTTTAGTATGGTTCTGCGTGCTCTTGTATCCTTTGCAAATGAATTCATAAATTTATCCCAGGCAGATGCAAAATGTCATTTATATATACATTCGAATGCACTATTTTATCCTTCATGAACACAGTCGGTGCAATTAACGGTACGCATATCCCTACGGTGGTTAGTAATAACTTACAAAATCGTTATCGTAACCGTAAGGGCTTTACTTCATAGAATGTAATGGTTGCAGTGTTATTTGATCGACAGTTTGTGTATATAGCATCTGGGTGGGAAGGTTCTGCTACGGATATGTGAATGCTTAGATGAGCTGTCGAGCAAGATCAATTAGGAGTGCTCCGTAATCATTATTACTTGGTTGATTCTGATCATGCAAACACTGATAAGTTGATTGCACCATTTTGAGGATATCAATATTACTTGGTTGACTATCGCGGTAATAATTTTATAAGATATAGATCACCGACATGCCCAATTGTGCAACGTGGTAGAGAGGATTTTTGAAATTTGGAAGGAATGTTTTCATGTATTAACACATATTAGACAGTTTTCTTTTACTGTTCAAGCTGATCTGGTAATTGCATGTGCAGTTTTACACAACTATATAGGTCGATATCATGGATATGATATGTATATTTCAATATGTCGCAAACGAAAAAGGAGTATGATAATGAACATGACGAAGTTGAAATGTATGATGAGGATCCAAACTTGCATACGACAAATGGAAAAAGAATTCAGAGAAAAGCGATAAGGCATGACCTCACAACAGATTTGTGGAATGCTCAGGTAAGCATTTATCTATGCATTTACAATATTTCAACTTTAAATACATTTTATAGTAATTTCATGATTTTTATCAAATAAGTTATCAAAGAAATCGATCCTTCTAAGGAAGTTACTCTTCAATCCAAGATATATCAACATCTCTTTCATCTTGAAGTATATTTTCAGGTTGTAGTCTATCGATATCTAAATAAATATTAGTCTATCATGGTGTTATGTACTCCTTATGCTTCTACAAGTTTCTGTTGTATGATGTCATGTCTGATTTATCATGTGGCATAGAGTTATCTTAATTTTATTACAAGAATATTGATGTAATTCAGTATTATTCATTCATACTTAAATCTCTAACTGTTTTAAATCCTGCAATCTGTTGTCAAACAGTTTCTTAGGATTTAACATGATTTAACATTTATCATAGCAAACAGTTTTTAAGATTTAATAGCCTCAGAATTTACTAAATCCGACTTTACAAGATTTAATAAATTCCACTAATGTTACATCCAATCCAATACCAAACAGCCCCTTAGCCAACTTAGCCATCTCGGCATGTCAATACATCAAAGAAAATTTTCCGGGCTGTGGATGACTTACTGTTGCATTATTGAAAGAGATAGATGGGTCTCCGAGTGATTGTCCTGGTCAATAACGTCCAGAAAGATGGGGTCGACCAGAACGTGGCTTTCCAAGCGAAGCATAAAACGATGGCTCCAGAAGAGCAGGCGGGCGTCGCCGGCGATATCAACTGCGGCATCCAGAGACATGCGACGGCGGGCGGCGTCGGCGAGGATACTGGCGGCGTGTTGGGCGAGCTGCAGACCGTTGAGGCGGGCGGGGAGGTAGACGAGGCTGCAAGACATAGGAGGCTGGGAGCCGGCTTCGAGGGCGGCGGAGCCGAGGAGGGAGCCGGCGTAGAAGATTGAAACGGACGCCGGAGAGTATCGAACTGGGACAATGTTGGGATTGGTCACGTGGACGGCAAGGGTGAGCTCGAGGTCGAGGACGGGGAGGTTGAGGTGGAAGGAGGAGAGGTTGATGGAGACCAATTGGAAGGTTGGGTCTTTTGGGCGTACCGCGAAGATGGCCGCAGCAGCGGCGGCGGCGGATGCTGCGCCGATTGCGGCGGTTTTGTAGCTCACGGTGTAGCGGCGCCGGTTGGTTTCGCCGGTGCTGGCCATCGAGGTCATGATAAGGGCTTGGAGTTTGGATCGTAGCGAAATACGGGTCGGGTATGAAAGGTTCGTATAAATTAAGAATTTTGTATACAATTTGAAATGAAAAAAAAAATCGGAAAAATACGAGTTTCTTATATAATATTTAAATTATGAATTTTATTTTAATAAAAAATTTACTGTTTATATGTTAAATTGATGTTAATAAAAAATATTTTTCATAAAAAATATGTTTATTTTAAAGGTTAAATTTATTAAAAATCTTAATAATTAAAAATAATAATAATAACTGTTATCACACAAGTAAATAATACAATTTAAATAACATGAAATTATATAATTTTATTTTGCAATCAAATAAAAAAAAAATTAAAAGTAACTGCACTAAAATGTATGAAAGTATAATAATAAATATCATAAAAACATTAACATATCTTAATTTCTTAAAACAGTTAAAAAAAAAATTGGAATATGAAATTTAACTCAATTTTTTTTCCTTTTTAGCCCAATAATCCCATTTTTTTTAATTATTTTATGAACTATAAAACAGGTAAAAATTGAATCTAAAGTTAATTTTTTTTCTTAAAATTTGAATCTATTTAGCTTTAATCAATTATTTTTAAGATGGGCAATTTTTTATTATAACATTAAAATGTTATGTATTTATAAAAATATATTATTGATAAATTTTGTCAAGTTCTTTTAATGATGAGTAATAAATTACCTTCTCATTTAATCAATTAGCCAAAAGTCCTTTTCACTCCAACCTCTCTCTTACAAATTTTTTTATTAGTTATTATATTTGTTTAATTCATTCAAATTTGAACCATATGTCCATAGATTTATTTATTTACAAGTTTACCTCATACCTATCCAAATATTTTTACTAAGAAGTTATCTTAATATTTTATTTATTTATTTATTTACTCATTCACATAAGATAATCAATTTAACAATAATTTTTATAATGTTCTCTTATAATCTCTTACTTTTGATAAATAATTTATTTTATCATGGAGGAATGCATTAGGCGTTTTATGTAATAAAAAGGTACCCCTCAAACTTAAGGAAAATTTTTATAAGATAATAGTGAGACCTATAATGATTTATGACAGACAGGAGTGAAACCAGTCTTAGTTTTTTTTTTCTCTTCTTTTTTTCTTTTTTTTTTGAGGAGGGGGGAGGGGGGGGGGGGGGGGCTTGAATTTGGCACGACCA
>NW_021319911.1:1714539-1779705 GCF_001605985.2 Dendrobium catenatum
AGGGGGGAGGGGGGTGGGGGGGTGCTTGAATTTGGCACGACCATTCAGAAAATGGTCGTTAAAGATATATTTTAGTTTGCAAAAGTAACTAAGAGACCTCTAAATAATAAGGAAACTTTATATTAGCCACCAAAAAGAAAAAATTGACTTCTAATTTTGTCATTAAAATATAGTGACTATATAATTCTTTATACTTGAGTAATAATACATTTTAAAATATCATCAATATTTTATATATTGATATTGATTACTGATACTAATACTAACGTTGAATTAATTGATTTTTATATTGATTAATTGATAATTATATAGATTATTATTGATATTGTTACTGATACTGATACTATTATTGATACTATGACTGTAACTGACAGATTAATGTGAGCTGAATAAATGATAAGATTGAATGAAATTGATTTAGTGCTAAAGATCGACTAACTAATTGATTTATTAGAGTTTATAATGGAAGAAAGAAATAGAACTGATGATGTATGATTAATATATATAAATAATTATTAAATATTAGAAAATCGATATGAGATATATTTGATGCATATATTTTTTTACATGATAATATAGACATTGATCTCTTTTATGTTGCGCATTGATTTCAACTATATAGATTTTTTATTACTTGTTGGGCTAATGGGCTCATTACACAATTTTATATATTTTAGGAAAGGTTAAGATCATATGATATGAGGCTTCAGACAACATGAATATATATATATATATATATATATTATATATAATATATATAATAATATTATATTATATATTAATAAAGAAATTGGTAAGCTCTAGTTAAATGACTAAAATAAAAATTACATGCAATTTTTTAAAATATAAATCAGGGTGTGACACTTTAAGAGATAGTCCATGACCAATATCTGTTTCTTATAAATTCTAAGGTTGATGCCATAAATTCTACGGAATTCCCATATACACTAAAGATGTTATTTCATATACGTTGAATGGACTTCCAGCATCATATCATACATTACCGCCATATACACCAATCTACATCCTTGCTCTGTAGTGAAGAGCTTATATTGGTTGTTGAAGCTCTGTGTGAATGAAAAATTATTACGTCTAATAAAATACCGAGCATACCGAGTGTATATGAGCGCGGTACCGGACACTTGAGTGACGTGGCATTTTTGTTATTCGTCTCCTGGATGGCTAGTGTTCATTACGTCGTTTATATTAATCACGAAGGAAGAAGAATCCTATGATTGGAGCCTTGACAAGCATGCATATAACTATATATATATATATATATTATATATATATATATAAGTATATAATTATATATACATTAAGAAATTGGTAAGCTCTAGTTTGAATGACCTAAAATAAAAATATATGCAAATTCTTCAATTATAGATCTCTGCGGTGTGACACTATAAGAGATATGTCCATGACCAATAATCTGTTTCTTATAAATCTATAAGGTTGATGCCATAAATTCTACATAAACTTCCATATACACCAGAAGATCGTTATTTTATATACGTTGAATGGACTCCTGCATTATATCATACATTCAAACCCGCCATAATACCAAACTACATTGGTCTGTAGTGACAGAGATTACATTGGTTGTTGAAGCTCTGCCTGATACTCACCTTCCTGAATTGTTTTGAATCTTCAAGAAAGCTCTCAATGCATATCGGTCAGGTCGTGGCAGATACATACCTCTTTACACATATCATGGAAGACTAGGGCTTCAAAGGGTGGAAGAAATAATTAAGCTCATGGTGGTCGTAGAGGAACATTTCTATTGAATGTCAGATCTCTTAAAAATGGGTTCATTCTTTCAGTTTTGTCATATCAAACCACCAAACTCAACCATTCACAGCATTGGCTGCTCCGAATTCACAACTTATTTCTACTGATTGATTAACTTAAACCTCAAATACAGTTGTAGCGTACATGGGCACAACTTTGCTTATTGGTGCATCTGTCAGGATTTTATCCCTACCCCCACACGTAAGCTCTTTACTATTTTGTTTCACTACTTAAAACATAACACGTTCTATATGTTAATCAGCTAACTTCACAACAAAAATATATTTTAATTCTTATTTCTTCCCATTATTTTTCAAATAAAGGCTTCGACAAGACAATCGGACTCTTATTTCAAAGTTCCAACAATAATGGGTTATATACACCGCCAACAAAATTGGAGATTGTTGAACGCAAGCAATGAATCACATTATTGAAACTACTCCCACCTTGCTTTTAGATGAAACTCTATCTCCCCGCTGTCTTCCTTCACCTATTACTACCTGCACCTCCTTCCATCTCCCATAGAATATCCTGATGCTACACTTGGCAAAAACAGTTAATCTCAAACCAAAACTAATCTTCAGACTTCATCATCATTCTACTTACCCATTGATTCTTACATGTTGTACTATTGCTGTTATAATTCACCTCCTCTTTATTAATGAAAAGCGCAAGATCAAACTTTTTGTAATCTATTTGATCTAAGTGGATGATACATGGGCAATAAAATTCTGCTTCTTGCTCAGCACTGCTAATCAATTTGCGCTTGTCCAGATTTTCAGCTGAAATACTGGGTCCATTAGCTACTTTCTTGCCTACAGGTCATCTCTATCAGCACTGGTATACTTCTTCATCAACACAACTATGTGAGCTATTATTTTTAAAGGCTGGAATGATGAATTTTTGCAAGCCCACATCACGCCAGTCCTGCCAGCAAGCACCTGTTTTAGCTTCAATCTGAAAGACTCCATTTATCAGGACCCAATCCTGTACCATCACATCATGTTGGTCATTACAATACTTAACTTAACTCGCTACTACTTATGATTTAATCTGTGTGTCAACACATGCATTCTTCTCAAATTCACGCACGTCATTCATACTTTAATATTATTCTAAGACTAAATTCAAGGTGCCTTGAAGATTTGGACTACCTATCTACTCGAGCAACTTTGTCCATCCTACTTTGCAAGATGTCGATTGGGCAAGAGTATAAAATTGATCGCAAATCATATACATGTACTGTATTGTTTCTTGAACTGGCTCACATTATTCTTGGCCACAAACCCACAAGAAGCAACTACTGTTAGCTCCTCGTCATAGAAGCAGATACTTATTGGCATAAGAAAACAGCCTAAAGATTTTCATATGGACACTTGAGCTCCCTCTCCCAAATTACTTGACAATATTTCAACAATCTCTCCTCGAAGCAATCATTTTTCATATGAAACTGTATATAGACTTGAAATATTAAATTATATTACCTTGCTTACTTACATATAATTGTCGAATATCATTTCATTATCTAGAGATAAATTACTTGATTATCAACTTAGCTGTCAATTTGAGTGTGCCTGATTAAGTAGTATGCTCCTCACCATATTTAATATAGATAACAATCATTTTCAAGCTATGTTTGTTGTCCACAATCTTTGTTCCTGCAGCAATTTTCCGAGAACAAGAACACTTACACCCCTCGCTTTATAAAACTTCTCGTTTACTATATGATCAATCGAATGTTCTATATTGCTCATGTCATTGTATTGTTATATATGCACTGTATTTCATAGAAGAAGTAATGAGAAAAACCAGAAACCCATATAGACTTATCCTGTAGATTCCCCTGTATGGATCATATTTCATATTTCTTGTAATATTAAAAACTACACAAACAAGCCAGTGAGTCGAGCCAGCAACGCAGAGACGATGAGCCAAGGTGCAATGGAGAAGACTGATAGCCACTTTGAGCTGAATTGTGCTTGTGCTTATGGGAGAAGCACCTAAAACTCTTCGAAGAACAGATCCCTCTGTTATCAGGGAACTGGCTTTCTACCATATGTGTGGAAGAAGAAGCATGAAGATGAAGAGCCATTACTATTCCACGGGCTCCACGGGCCCCGCCACGGCCACCGACCATGAGCCACCGCCATGGCCACCGACCACGCCGCTTTCCTTAGGCAGTGCATTATTTTGCTCTGCAAATGAAAATAGTCAGAGTAAAGTTCTTGATTAGTTTGCATAGTAGTAACGGGTTCAAGATATCATTTAAGTAGAATTGGTGAGTTCAAGGCATCAGCCACTCCGAGCATTGAACATTAATGAGTATTCAGAGAACATTATTGATTGCAAAGTAAAATAACTATACCAAGGGATTGCAAATAAAGAACAATAATCTTGATATAATGCTGGAGTTTCTCCAAACTCTAAGTAAATACAGTCAGGATTGTTAGGAAACTTTATATTACTCTGGCGTTTAATACAAATACAAGTGATAGAATTAGAAAGATGATGAACACTCTATTAGTGATGCTTGGATTTTAATACACATACAAGTAATGTTGCCAATTTTATAAGCATTCTAATACCAGGTCAGAGTTAATTATTCTTGTTACATAACAGAAAAAAAATTAATATATTGTTTTATAAAAAATTATCCCTATAAAAATCCAGGAAAGTGTATTCATAAAATGGAATTTGAAAATGAAAATATGATTTTTTAGAAAAATGATCTACGTTCTGAAAAGAATATTTCATGTCTCCATTGTGAATAAGATAGAATTTAGTTTTATTCTGAGAATATCGTCATAAGAGCAACGCGAGCAAGCGCCTTAATGGGTTAATTAACTCAAATATTTGCACATCAAAGTTCAGAAAAAACATATAACCTCCTATTATCAGACCACCACTTCAGTCACTCATGGAGAACATAGATTAACCAAATTTTTATAAGGTATGCCAATATAAGCCAAAACCATCACATTAAAAAATAAAAAGGATAAAAAATATAAAAATTGATTCCAGATATTTTCATCCAACACAAAATACTTTCACTTTTGACAGAAATTTATTTCATGTTAATGTTTTCAAAGAAGATATAGAATAGTTTAAATTTATATAAAAACATGTCCGTAAATTACTTCTCATAAAATAAAAGATTTTATATATTAAAAAATAAATAAAGCAAACTCTAAAGGGTTGAAAAAAAAAAAAATGAAAAGTGGTTTTAAAAAATATGAATGGCTATATTATTAACTTTACATAGTGAAATTTTCATGAAAATGTGAATCAATTTTCATGTTTTTAACTTTTTTAATTTTTTTTGTTTATGCATTGCTTTTATTTAAATACATATTACTAACTAAAATTTAGGCCAAATTAATCTCTCTGCAAACCGTCAGCCAATAATACCAACTTTCAACAGTCTCCACAAGTCACCTCATCGACCTCCAATCTCTACGCCTGTTGATGAAGCAGAGTTTAACATTTACCTATTTTCATTTTTATTTGATTGATATTATTTTATTATTCATATTTACTAAAAGTTAAATATTAATACATTTATCATTAATTATCTATTTTTATTATTATTATAATATAAAGAATGGAAGAAAACAAACAACTTGAACATAACCTTAATTGGACACAACAATGATTAATTTGTAAATTTTTTGTTCTAAGTGGCAATGAATTAAAAATCAATTCACAAACAAAAATAGAGTTGCATCATTAGTAAAGTGTTTGATTGGGACATCTTTCTTGCTGTTTTCTAAAAGTAATTTATTTTAGAAGAAAAATTTCTAAGTTCAAAAATTTTGAGCGGTAAGTCAATCTCATCAAAAATTACATGGTAGGGACACCTAAGGCTTTTTGTTTAATCATCTACTACTAGAAACAAAGAACACAAAATAACTAAAATTACCAAAAATAATATTTTTAAGCCCTTTTTATGTAAGTGAATAAATCAAGTACTTTCCAACTATAAAAAATTACGACTGAACTCCAGCACATTGCTTTCCCCACCCCACCATTAACTTTTTCCCAGACACTAAATTCTGGGTTGGAAGTAAAGCTAAACCAACTAGTAGAAAAAAAGAATATTATTTAACGTAATTATTCCACATTTTTTTGTTTTGTTTTTTTCTTTTGCCTTTATTCATACACCACTTTCTTTCCACTAAGCTAATGAATTTCATAACTTTGAAAATTTAAATACTGCGATGTTTGAACTGTGTCTGGAGGCCAATTCAGATGTGCCACGTCACCCTAGCACATCCGGATTGACCTCCGGATGCATCCAAACACTGCACAAAATAATCTCTCAATGTAACTTTACCATTCACTTCGGTTTTATGAATTCTGCAACATGATGCCATCCTTTCAACTTTGCATTTAAAATAATTGGCATTCAAAATTTTATTTATTATAATATTTAAGATATAGCAAGATGATCAAATTGGCTCATATGCCAACTAAATGACCTCATTCAAATTAAAATAAGAATAATTTGCAATATGCTAAAAACTCACAATCATCAAACGCTAAAATTCTTATATTTTGATTGAAAAACTTTCAAAATATGACCAACAATATGAACAAAATCATTTAGATCAAAATTTTAATATTGGATCACAAAACTTCTTTGATTTGCTTCAGATGAGCAAATAAACTTTTAATCATTTATGTACTGCATAGATACAAAAAGCTTTAATAATATCCTAATCACATATTTTGTAGTTAGAATATCTTAATATAAAATTGTTCCATGTATTTTGATTAAATTTTATAACCATCTCATCAGAGGAAATACCAAGGGATTAAAGAACTATCCTGATTATTTTTATATATGAAGACATCCTATTACTAAAGTTTTTGTGTATATGTATATATATGAATGAAATATTTTAAAATCCTAAATTAAATTTTATATTAGTGAAAAGATTTTATCTAGATCTAGGTCAAAGATCTTAAATGAAAGGAAAATATGAGTTCATACCGTTGGATTTATTGAGATATCGCTATAATGATACAAAAGACCTGGCCAACTAATCACAATACAATCGCAACAAGTATGAGAGCCCATCGAATGGCAAACTAGCCTTCAGGAAATCCCCAACACAAAATTTTCTTAAAAATCTTATATCCAAAATTAGGGAAAACATTACACTTTTTTACAAAATATTATTATTAACAAACTGATGCTGTAGCCAATTTAAAAATTAAAGATTGTAGAAATATTCCTTCACAAATCTAATTCTTTTCCAACGTTTACTCACAATTGGACCAGCCTAGACTCCCAATGCACTCATTTCTCACAATCTATTTCTTTGAGCTTTTATAACATGGAAATTGAAGAAAGCATGGATTCCTTAAACCCATTTCCACAAAAGCCATCAATAATCATTCTCAATAATAATATATAGAAAAGAGCAAAAAGGTAAAGTGCTGCTGGAATAATAACTGGGTTTATCAACCGAGAAAGGAGATCGATTAAAAAATAAAAAGGAAGGAAAAGCTGATAGATTAACTTGTGGTTGAAGAAGTGCAGAGGCTGCTCTTCATGGAGTAGAAAGCGGGAGGAGGAGACCGGACGGGGGAGGATCCGGAGGAGGAGGAGAGCTTGCTTACCTTGCCCATCGCCGTCGCAAAACGAAGCCCAAAAAATCGCATTAGAAATTGGAAGAAGGATGGCGGTGAGTAAAGCTCTACGCCGAACTATAAAATGAACAATTTCCGTTTTTAAAATTATTCCAAACGCGTCAACCGTAAAAGGAAGGAATTTTTTTTTTTTTATTATTCATATTTATATCAATTAAAATAAACACACGTCATATATGTAATATCTTGGATAGAAGCCCATAATGCAATTAAAAGAGACATAAGAAGCATTTCATTTCAACAAATTCCTTTCAACCATAAGAAAAATTAAAATTATAAAAATTGCCTGTCTGATTGAAGAGTCATGTGAACATGAATCAAGGATCATTAACAATGCTCCAAACTTAATTTAAGCTTCAAAGAATTGCTAAAGAAATTATAATCAAATTTTATAATATTATTTGCAAGCAGTAACTCTATCAAGATTATGAAACCCTCTAAGACATTCAAGAAGCAATATTAGGAAAAAAAATATTAATACTTTGATTAAGAGTGAGGTGACTTCTCGGCAATTTTTTAGACGAAGTAGATTTTCATGATGGCTAGTGGCACCCTTAAGAACGCAGTTTTTCTCAATAGCAGAATTAGCCGCTGAAATAAAATCTTGCTCTTAGATAAAGTATATGGACATCTTGTTGAAAATATCAACCGAATATTCTCCAAATTAATGTAAAAGGCGCTAAAAACTTATTTTGCATATTAGAGTCATCAGATAAATCTTCTTGAATAAACTAATATTATGAGTATTAATAACCAATTAGCATCAGCAGCAACTAATAAGTCAGTCAAAGGCCTCTTCTGAAGGAGAATTAGATTAGGCAAAGAATCTTTATAAAATAAAGTATTAACTTCAAAATTATCACCTAAAGATTTTCCCGAAATCAACACTGACACCTTCCAACTTCTAACCGAAGGAAGATGATATTGCCGAGATTTTAACCCATAAAAATATTAGAAATAATCGGGGGGAATAGAAGATCATAATTAAGACAGGAATATTATCAGAATTTTTGAACAGAACTTTCCTAGGCAAAGATGATTAGACGGTCCTAAAACCTTCTTCTAGACTTTTCCTGGTCCTATTAAGGCCCCTCTATCATTAATGTAATAACCCTTTATCTTTTTTTTTATCCCTAGGAATTTAGTATACTAAAGAAATGAGATGAACAATGAACGCACACTCAAAAATAAACGAGAAGGCTTTCGCAATCAATAGCCTAATTTTTTAAAAAAATAGTTAGTTCTAACAATAGAGAATTTTATCCTCTTCCGGAGAGGTGAATCAATTTGTAATTAAAACACAAACCCTAACAAATGTAAGTCTGGCTTGATCACATGTAAAGCTCTACAACAATTTGAATAACCCAACCTTAAAACTAACGCATCTATAAATCCTTCAGGAATCCAACAATCAGGGGAAGATCACAGTTTAAATCCATAAATGAATATAATAAATTCTTCACGTTTAGGCCAATACAATGGGGACCATTGCTGAATAATAAAAGGTTTCCGAAAGAAAAAACCTAAGGTCCTCTAAGACCAAACAAAATCGTAAATCTTGTCAGGCAAGAAATTCATTAAAGAAAAAACCCTCACTAAGGGCAAAAGAGTAAGATTACTCTTAAGCTTCCCAAGATTTAAGCAAATAACAATAATTTTTTAATGCTTCGAAATAAGGACGCTTACCCCAGAGAATACCAACAACGTCAAAACCCCATTTAATCGAGGCAGATGAACCATCATCTTCAGAAAAGAGGGTAAGATCATCAGTCGAAGGAAAAAAGTAACCGAGAAAGGTTTTGGAATGACTGAAGATATGCCAATGATCCGTCCAAGCATTCGAATAACTTAGAGGCACTTGGATGTTTTATCTAGGACTTTAGCACTTAAGAAAAGATGGAAAATCTTTTGCAAAACCATAGAATCAACAAGAAAAATACTAAAAGCAATCTTACCAGAGAAAATAAAAAAAGAGAAAAACAAGAACAGCCTAACGAAATGATCAGCAAGAAACAAACATAGACAAAAAGAAAAACCCTAAAACTCCTCCAAAGATCAAAAATAATTTGTCGTTGAAAGAGGCTACATTATTTATTACCCAACAACACTGTCTCAAGAAAGGAGGATTCATTATGCCTGTGACTGAGAATGATTACTGTCCGATTCTTGTTCTCTCTTTTTTAAATATATATAGAGACTTCTAATTCTGTTTGTTGGATAGGTTTATCTCTTTGGCATGATATCCTTAATTTAGCTAGTAATATCTCTTTCTCCTTGGAATTTTTATTAAAAGATCCTTTTAACTATTGGCAGATTTTGTCAATGAGAAATATGTGGGGGCCCTACTCTTTCTTGTGGCCAAATTATGGGGTTTCAATATTTTATTTTTAATACTGGTTTGCATGATTTGCTTGGGGTTGGGTAATTTTTTTGCTTAGCTTAATAAAAAAATTAGATATCCTATTCATATCAACATGTGGATAGGGTCTTAGTCAATAAGCATTGGGTTTGGATGCTTTCTCTTAATTCTTGTTATCAACGTGGATAGGCCCCTAAATTGTTTCCGATCATTTTCCTCTTATTGTTTGCAATAATAATATATCTCTAGCATGAATAGAATTTCTTTTTAAGAATGTTTTTGTTTAAAAAGTCAAAAATTATGGGATCATCTTATGATGTTTTGCTATTAATGTTTTTTATGATATTGTGCAATCTTAACAGGACCTGGCCAAATGTAAGTCCTTGGGCTTCCTTCTAAATCTATTTCTATTAATATTGAAATTCTTCTTAATATGCAAGAAGAGTTACTTAAGAAGATTCAAGCGAATCCATGTTTGGATTTTGAGCTTAATTTAGGCACAAAGAAAGTTAATGGGTTACTTAAGTTATAATCAATCTTTTTGGTCTTCTTGGATCTTGCAAAGAGCTAAAAACGAATTGGGCTTGGTCATTGATGAAGATGATTTAGGCTTTCTATATTCCTATAATTTGCCAAGCCAAAATATGAACAGAATTCATATTCATTATGCTGACTCTGGGTTCTTTTAATTACAAAAATATTTCTGAGGCTTTGTGAAGGCAATTTTAAGAAATTTCTTTAAATTTCCCAAAGCTATTTTTTTCTTCTTTTGTTATTCTAGCTGGTAATGAATTGTAATTCTGGAAAGTTCTTTTGGCTTCGCTACTACTCTGGTTTTCTTATGTAGAGATTAAAAATGTGGTTATTTTATGGGTCTGCTTCTTCTTCTCTAAGACCAGAACGATTTTAGCATTTTAATTTTTAAAAAAAAAATTCTTGGTCTAATAATTGGGTCTGGGTTTTATAAAAGCGTTTCTCAATTTTTTTTAAATACTAAGTTATATGTCTAAGGCTACTAAAGGCCACTGCCAATCACTCCTTATTCCTAAGCATATCTAATGCCTCTCCAAATATTTGATTATAGGCTAATTTCCTTATGTGACATGTTCTATAAGACTATCGCTAAGATTTTGACTAATAGAGGGAATGATAGAATTAGATTCAGATGTCTTTGGCCTTCAATATCATCATCATTGAATATCATTGCTTCCAACTCTGGTTCATCTAGAGAAAGATTTGCAACCTTCAATAATCCCATATCATCAAGGCACTCGAACTCTCTCCAGCAACATCCCACATCTTGTTATTACCTGTCATATAAAGTGCGGTTTTTTTTTGATATAAGACGAAGATTTGTATGCACATAAACTAAATCTTTAGCACGTTGTGGAGTTATTTTATTCATCTTCATTGATTGAATAAATGAGTATGTGCTCCAATTTCTCTCACAACAGGAAGACGATGATACTTGACCAAGAATTTTTATTGCTATTGTTTGAAGAAGAGGTGCTGAAGCTCCATGAATCAACCACCACATTTTTGGATTCGTCCTTCATCTATCAACCAAAGATTCTTGATCATCAAAATCCTCTAAATATCCAAAGAACTTTGCAAGTTCTATATTAATTTTTCTTCTCTCCTCCTCAGTTGGAAAATATCTTTTCAGGCATATCTTTCTCATATTTGAAACTTCTAAATCTTTTTATGGTGAGACACGTTGAGGGTCTTCTTGAAGTCATTCTTTACTTGAATACCTTCAAATAATACAAAGCCTATAAAATTATATGTTCATTTACCAACAAATTTAAATTAATTTAAAAGATAAATATAAATATACCTTGAATTTAATGAATGAGCTAAACAATGCAACTGTGTGTTGCTTTTGCTCCACCTATCTTCAACAATAGTATAGATAATGCTCTAGAAACTTGAGTCTTCATCATGTGACTTTCTTTCATGTCTGTATATAATTTCTTTCACTTTTGCTAACATAGAGTCCCACCTCATAAATCAAATGTAGACATAATTTATCTATGTCAGCCTTTCTCAACATATCATAAATTGGATCAGTGATAGACAAAATGTAGTCTATATTATCCCACCACAAATCATCTAAGACATTTTCTTTAACATACATTGCCTTCCCAACATCATCTAAGACCTTTTCTTTAATGAACATTGGATAATTCTCTGTAACAGCCATGAAATTAATAAGTTTGAGGATCTGTCCAACCATCATACACCAAACTAACACATTTTTCTTTCCACACTCCTTTTGTTGGTTCAAGCAATGTCTCAATATGTGCTCTTTCTCTTACCAATAATTTTGATCTTAATGCATTGTAGCCAGGTGAAACTAGGGCTGTCAAAATCGGGTCACATGTCGGGTTCGTGTCAAACCCGAACTGACCCGAAGCTAAACGGGTTGACCAGAACCTGACCCGGTCATGGATACGGGTAAATATTCATGACCCAAACCCGACCCGAGTCAGGTTCAGGTCAACCCGGAATGACCTGCTAACCCGAGTTATTTAAAAAAAAAAGAATTTTAAAAACAGCTACACAAAAAATTATAAACAGAAATTTGCATAAATAAAAATTTTATTTAGGAATAAAAACCAATTTGTTAATTACACTATATAAATTATACAAAATATTAAACTATCAAATAAATTACACAAATAATTACAATTTATAAAAATTTCAAACCATAATTACAATTTACATAATTTTTCAACTCCTTGATGTCTTGACTCTTATGCCTACGACCTGCCCTCATGGAGATATAAGCTAACTGCAAAAAATATAAATAATTAAATAGATATAATTTGAAATCCATGAATTAGTTGAAAGCTTGAGTTATTAGCTCAGATTAACCCTCCAAATAATTCATCATTCAATGAAATGTGAGTCAACAACATAATTTTTTGCGGTTACGGACTTGCGAATTGAGAAATTGCCATCCAAGGCGGCATTTTGTATTTTATACTTAGTATCTGTTTGATTAACCCTCCAAATGTCACCTGGTTGCAATAACTTTTTTCTCACAATTAACTTCACAATAAGTTCAGAAGGGTACTCATCATCGCTACTCAACTTTCAATCCTTTCGGAACCAACCATCAACACAGCTACACAATTGACTTCTTGCATTTACATTTTTATTTTCCATCTTTCGTATTAGGTAACATCTCATAATGGTTCCAAACAACTGAGGTCATTCTTCGCCGTTTCTTGATAACTGTCACATCATTACATTGCTCGTTGGAGGGCTCTACAGGTATTTCACAAGTCTGGGTTCTTCATTTTCAGCAAAAGAAGAATTTCCATGAATGGTATTGGAATCATCTATCTAAAAAAAAAAATAGAAAATATTACAACTTCACAATACTATTTGTTAAATTTCTTTTTCAAAAAAATATGCATAACACATTGAGACTTTATAACGGCCAACTAATTGCCCAAGCCAACCATCCTACACTAAAAAGAAGTATGACTTCAATACTTAATGGGTTGAAGGCTTGTTACTCCAAATACTTAGTAATAACTAATAACAGCCAAATAATTGCAAATTCTTTATGTGTTATTGAACAACAACTCATCAAAATAACTAGGAGTCTATGGGTGTCATCTAGGAGCAGTAACTGAACAGAAAAAACAGCAGTAACTGGACATAAATAACATTAGAAACTGCACAGAAATAACAGCAGAAACTGCACAGAAATACCAGAACATAGAGCACGACCTGACTCTTTTGCATAGAAATAACAGCAGAAACTGCACAGAAATAAAAGTAGATACTGCACATAAATAACAGCAAAAAGTGCCTAGAAATAACAGTAGAAGCTTCACAGAAATAACAGCAGAAACTGCACATAAATAATAGTAGAAACTGCACAGAAATAATAGCAGAAACAGCATAGAAATGCAAGAACATAGAGTTCGACCTGGCTCGTTTGCACAGAAATAACAACAGAAATTGCACACAAATACTAGAACATAGAGCGCGACATGGCTCGATTACACAGAAATAATAGCAGTAAGTGAACAAAAGTACATAACTACAGTAAACAAGCAGAAAAACCAGTCGGAACTGACCAAAAAAACCAGTAAATCGAGCTCGACTTGGCTGGTTTGCACCAGAATATCGGAAAAACCCTAACCCCAAAAAACCAGAAAATCGAGCCGGAACTTCGCAACACAGCAAGAGAAATCTCTCCTATGCTCATATATCATGCTTCTAAAAGGAGAAGAAAGGAAAAAAGATGAGAGATACAAACAGCGAGAGATGTAAGTGTTCCTGTTGAGCCAAAGCAAATGTGCACGATGAACACAATGAAACCACGGACCAAGAATATGCCAGAGAAGGAGAAAAGAGGAAACCATAGACAGATCGAGGAGATCTATAGAGAAGAAACGAAACTTCGGAAACCCTAGATGTAGTGAAGGAGAGGAGAGCTACGGCGCGTAAAATGAGAATGGATGGCGTAAACCCTAACACGACATAAGTAATCCGCATTCCGCACGCTACGCGTGAAATAAATTCACGTGTCAAACGTGTCGTTTAACGGGTTACCGGGTTAACCCGAACCCGACCCGAAATTCAATTCGTGTCATTTTTATGAACCCGAACCTGACCTGTTTTCCAAACGGGCGGGTCCAACCCGAAAATTCCGGGTCGTGTTCGAGTCGAGTTATCGGGTCGTGTCAATTATTGACAGTCCTAGGTGGAACATATCCTGCGAGGTTGTTGTTACATACAAAAATGAATGCATTTTTATAATGAGGATTCCTTGCAAGGTTGAAAGGATGTCACGCTGAAAAAAAACATCATTGCTATTTCACCATCCAATTCCTCTCGCTGCTGCAAATTAAAAGCCTTCTCTAGAGGACTACTGGCTACTCCTTTTCTTTTCTTTGTTTCATATCCTTCACTTTCAAATGATAAAGCTTGATCAACTCTCACAGATGAGGAAGAAGTGTGAGATGAGCCATGAGTAGATGGCAAAGGTACCTCTTTAGGGAGTGTTCTTGGATCCTAGATTCAGCTTCATCAACTTGTTTGCTCAATTCAATCAACTGCGACGTAGTAATCTTAGGACACATTTTTATTCTATGGCCAGAAATTTTAGTAGATGTGCCTTCACCCTAGAATAAGATCCTTTGTAGGTGCCACCACAATAATTGCATTTGAATGACACATTCCCTCCTCCTTCAAATATTTTTCCTAACTTTGTAACATGAATCCATAATGGCTTATCAGTTTCTACAGATGGCTCTTTTGAACCTTCACCTAATCCACTCCCACCAGCAGCCGAGCTCATTTTGCTAATAAACCAATCATGCATATGAATACATCGAATTAAAATGATATGAAGTGAAATAAAAAAATCACAACATGAATAAAATAATATACCAGCCTGCCGGGGGTCCAAGGGGGCGCTGCCCCCTGGCAGGGTTCGACCTACCCGGTCAGGTCGCAGGGTCAAGGGGCAGCACCCCTGCGGGGGTCCAAGGGAGAGTTGCCCCCGAAAAAAAATTTTATTGTAAGAGTAATTTTGATGTTCTGCTTATTTTTAAAGTTCGTAAGTTGTTTGTATGTGAAGATACCGAGTGGTACCGAGCATGTATCTAGCAGTACCGAGCATATACCTACCAGTACCGAGCATGTACCTAGCAGTACCGAGCATGTACTTACCAGTACCGAGCATGTACCTACCAGTACCAAGCGTATACCTACCAGTACCGAGCATGTACCTAGCAGTACCGAGCATGTACCTACCAATATCGAGCATGTACCTACCAGTACCGAGCGTATACCTACCAGTACCGAGCATGTGCCTACCAGTACCAAGCATGTACCTACCAGTACCGAGCAGTAACCTACCAGTACCGAGCATGTACCTACCAGTACTGAGCATGTACCTAACAGTACCGAGTAGTAACCTATCAGTACCGAGCATGTACCTACCAGTACCGAGCATGTACCTACCAGTATCGAGCATATACCTAGCAGTACCGAGCATGTACTGAGCAGTACCAAGCATTTATTGAGTGGTACCGAGCATGTACCTAGCGATACCGAGTGGTACCGAGCATGTACATCAGGTTTTTCAACAATGAAGAGAAGAAATGACGAAATTCACTTACAGTTCTTGGCTCTCTTGCGCGCAGAAGGTGCTCTATTTGGCCTTGATTGCAAACTTTGCCTCGAATGACAGCAGAAATAACGCAAGAACGAAGGAATGGGAAAGACAAGCTCTGCTTGGCCGAGCAGAAATGATGAAGGAATAGGAGGCGAAGGCAGCGGGCTACGTTTGGCGTCGACTGTGAGCTCTCCCGGTCCGCCCTAGAAGATTTCTTTCGTGGATCGGAAAAATAGGGCTTCTCGTTCGCGAAAAGGCTAAATAGAACGGACGATTTTATCATTTAATAACCGGACACGTGTGTCCGATTTAAATTTTAATGTTTTAAATTCCGACACTCCAATGCCGTGTCGGACACGTGTCCATGCCGTGTCCGACGCGTGTCCGTGTCTGACACGTGTCCGACACTACACACCCTCTTTAAGAGGCGTGTCGGTGCATCATAGGTCTGTAGTGAAGATATTACATTGGTTGTTGAAGCTCTGCATGATACTCACCTTCCTGATTGTTTTGAATCTCAAGAAGCTCTCAATGCATATCGACGTCAAGGTCATGGCAGATACATACCTCTTACACAATATCATGGAAGAGTAGGCTTCAAAGGTGGAAGAAATAATTAAGCTCATGGTGGTCGCAGTAGGAACATTTCTATTAAATGTCAGATCTGCTTAAAAAGGGTTCATTCTTTCAGATTTGTCATATCAACCACAAACTCAACCATTCACAGCATTGGCTGCTCCGAATTCACAACTTATTTCTACTGATTGATTACTTAAACTCAAAATAGGTAATGGGCACACTTTGCTTATTGGTGCATCTTTTTTATCCACCCCCACACGTAAGCTCTTTATTTCGTTTCACTACTTAAACATAACCTTCTATATGTTAATCAACTAACTTCACAAAAAAAATTATTTTATCTTATTTCTTCCCCATAGTTTTCAAATAAAGGCTTCGAAGACCAATCCACTTCTACTTCAAAGTTCCAACAGTAATGGGTTATACTCACTTCAATCAACTGCTTCTCCATACACCTCTTCGACTTTCTTTCTCGCTGTCTCCTACTCCTCAGACCTTTGGTACAAGCATTTGGGTCATCCACAAATTACTGTGTTGAATTCTCTGCTACGCAAATATACTTGCATTAAATGTATTTGTCAAAACTATCACTTCTTTCTCTCAAGCTAAATGCGTAGAATTACTTTTCTCTTATCTACATCATGTACTTTCATACCATTACAATTAATACATTCTGATGTATGAGGACCAGCTCTGATGTCCCCATGTAATGGTTTTCATTACCATATTCTTTTTGTGGACTAGTTATTCATGGTAATATCCAATGCTTGCTAAATCTGAAACATTCACTAAATTTCAACAATTCAAAATTGTTGTGGAGAAGCAATTTTCTAACTCAATTATTACTCTAATGATAGATGATGGCAAGGAATTCGTAAACAATTCCTTCAAACAAATTTTAATTTAACATGGTATAACACATCAGATTTCTAGTCTCTATACACCCCAACAAAATGGGATTGTTGAACGCAAGCATCATCACATTATTGAAACTACTGGCACCTTGCTTTTAGATGTAAATTTCATCTCCCCCTGTTCTTCCTTCACCAGATATACCTGCAGCTCCTCCATCTCCCATAGAATATCCTATGCTCACTTGGTCAAAAACAGGCAATCTCAAACCAAAACTAATCTTCACACTTCTACATCATTCTACTTTCTACATGTTGTACTATTGCTGTTAAATCACCTCCTCTTTATTAATGAAAAGAAAGATCAACTATTGTATCTATTGATCTAAGAGGATGATATCCTCTTAATGGGAAATAATTTTGCTTCTTGCTCAGCACTGCCATGAGATTTGTTGTCCAGATTTCAACTGAAAATACTGGGTCCATTAGCTAACTTTCTTGGCCTACAGGTCTCTCTATCAGCACTGGTATACTTCTTCATCAACACAACTATGCTACTAATATTTTTAAAAGGGCTGGAATGAGTTATTGCAAGCCCATACTCAGTCCATGTCCAGCAAGCAACCTGATTTACCTTCATCTGAAAGACTATTTTCAGGCCAATCCATGTACCATCACATTGTTGGTTATTACAATACTTAACATTAACTCGCCCTAATCTTACTTATGATGTAAATCGTGTGTGTCAACACATGCATTCTCCTCAAATTCAGCACTTCATTATACTTAAATATATTCTAAGACAAATTCAAGGTGCCTTGAATTTTGGACTACCTATCTACTCGGGCATCTTTGTCATCCATACCTTTGCAGATGTCGATTGGGCAGAGGATAAAATTGATCGCAAATCAATTACATGATACTGTATTTTTCTTGAACTGGCTCACATTTCTTGGGCCACAAAGAAGCAAACTACTGTAGCTCGCTCGTCCATAGAAGCAGAACTTATTTGGCTAAGAAAACCGCCTAAAGATTTTCATATCGACACTTGAGCTCCCTCTCCCATTTACTGTGACAATATTTCAACAATCTCTCTCGCAAGCAATCCATTTTTTTCATATGAAAACTAAAGACATTGAAATTTAAAACAGTTATAATTTACCTTGCTTCTTACCATGATCAAATTGCCGAATATCATATTTCATTATCTTAGAGATAAATTAACCATCCAACCTTAGCTGATCAATTTGAAGGTGCCTGATAAAGTTAGTATGCAGTCCCTCACTATTTAATGATAACAAATCACTTTCAACTCAACTGTTTTGTCTGCTCCACAATCTCTTATTCTCTGCAGCAATTTCAGAACAAAACATCTACACCCCTGCTTTATAACTTCTCGGTTTACTATGATCCAATCGATGTATCTGTATTATTCCATATATATATATATATATATGCACTGTATTTCATAGAAGAAAGTAATGAGAAAAACCAGAAAACCCATATAGATATTCCTGTAGATTCCCTAGTATGGATCATACTTTCATATTTCTTTCTAATATTAAAAACTACACAAACAAGCCAGTGAGTCGAGCCAGAACGCAGAGACGATGAGCAAGGTAGCAATGGAGAAACTGTAGCCACTGTGAGCTGAATTGTGCTTGTGCTTATGGGAAGAAGCACCTAAACTCTTCGGATATATATATATATATAATAAGAAATTGGTAAGCTCTAGTTGAATGACTAAAATGAAAAATATATGCAATTCTTCAATTATAGATCCTGCGGTGTGACACTATAAGAGATATGTCCATGACCCAATATCTGTTTCTTATAAAATCTAAGGTTGATGCCATAAATTCTACATAAACTTCCATATACACAGAAGATCGTTATTTTATATACGTTGAATGGACTTCCTGCATTATATCATACATTCAAAACCGCCATATACACCAAACTACATTGGTCTATAGTGAAGAGATTACATTGGTTGTTGAAGCTCTGCCTGATACTCACCTTCCTGATTGTTTTGAATCTCAAGAAGCTCTCAATGCATATCGAGGTCAAGGTCGTGGCAGATACATACCTCTTACACAATATCATGGAAGACTAGGCTTCAAAGGTGGAAGAAATAATTAAGCTCATGGTGGTCGTAGTAGGAACATTTCTATTGAATGTCAGATCTCTTAAAATGGGTTCATTCTTTCAGTTTTGTCATATCAACCACCAACTCAACCATTCACAGCATTGGCTGCTCCGAATTCACAACTTATTTCTACTGATTGATTACTTGAACTCAAAATACAGTTGTAGGTAATGGGCACACTTTGCTTATTGGTGCATCTGGTAGAGGTATTTTACCCACCCCCACACGCAAGCTCTTTATTTTGTTTCACTACTTAAACATAAACTTCTATATGTTAATCAACTAACTTCACAAAAAAATTATTTTAATCTTATTTCTTCCCCATAGTTTTCAAATAAAGGCTTCGAAGACCAATCGACTTCTACTTCAAAGTTCCAACAATAATGGGTTATACACCCCAACAAAATGGGATTGTTGAACGCAAGCATCATCACATTATTGAAACTACTCCCACCTTGCTTTTAGATGTAAACTCTATCTCCCCCTGTTCTTCCTTCACCATATATACCTGCACCTCCTCCATCTCCCATAGAATATCCTATGCTCACTTGGCCAAAAACAGGTAATCTCAAACCAAAACTAATCTTCAGACTTCTACATCATTCTACTTCACCCATTGATTCTACATGTTGTACTATTGCTGTTAAATCACCTCCTCTTTATTAATGAAAAGCAAGATCAACTATTGTATCTATTGATCTAAGTGGATGATAGGGCAATAATTCTGCTTCTTGGTCAGCACTGCTATCACATTTGCTGTCCAGATTTCAGCTGAAAATACTGGGTCCATTAGCTAACTTTCTTGGCCTACAGGCATCTCTATCAGCACTGGTATACTTCTTCATCAACACAACTATGCTACTATTATTTTTAAAAGGGCTGGAATGAGTGATTGCAAGCCCATACTCAGTCCATTGCCCAGCAAGCAACCTGTTTTGCCTTCATCTGAAAGACCATTTTCAGGCCCATCCCTATACCATCACAATGTTGGTTCATTACAATACTTAACATTAACTCGCCCTGATCTTACTTATGATGTAAATCATGTGTGTCAACACATGCATTCTCCTCAAATTCAGCACTTCATTATACTTAAATATATTCTAAGATAAATTCAAGGTGCCTTGAATTTTGGACTACCTATCTACTCGGGCAACTTTGCCATCCATACCTTTGCAGATGTCGATTGGGCAAAGGATAAAATTGATCGCAAATCAATTACATGATACTGTATTTTTCTTGAACTGGCTCACATTTCTTGGGCCACAAAGAAGCAAACTACTTTAGCTCGCTCGTCCATAGAAGCAGAACTTATTTGGCTAAGAAAACCGCCTAAAGATTTTCGTATCGACACTTGAGCTCCCTCTCCCATTTACTGTGACAATATTTCAACAATCTCTCTCGCAAGCAATCCATTTTTTTCATATGAAAACTAAAGACATTGAAATTTAAAACAGTTATAATTTACCTTGCTTCTTACCATGATCAAATTGCCGAATATCATATTTCATTATCTTAGAGATAAATTAACCATCCAACCTTAGCTGATCAATTTGAAGGTGCCTGATAAAGTTAGTATGCAGTCCCTCACTATTTAATGATAACAAATCACTTTCAACTCAACTGTTTTGTCTGCTCCACAATCTCTTATTCTCTGCAGCAATTTCAGAACAAAACATCTACACCCCTGCTTTATAACTTCTCGGTTTACTATGATCCAATCGATGTATCTGTATTATTCCATATATATATATATATATATATGCACTGTATTTCATAGAAGAAAGTAATGAGAAAAACCAGAAAACCCATATAGATATTCCTGTAGATTCCCTAGTATGGATCATACTTTCATATTTCTTTCTAATATTAAAAACTACACAAACAAGCCAGTGAGTCGAGCCAGAACGCAGAGACGATGAGCAAGGTAGCAATGGAGAAACTGTAGCCACTGTGAGCTGAATTGTGCTTGTGCTTATGGGAAGAAGCACCTAAACTCTTCGGAAGAACAGATCCCTCTGTTATCAAGGGAATGGCTTTACCATATGGTGAAGAAGAAGATGAAGATGAAGAGCCATTACTATCTCCACGGGCTCCACGGCCACCGCCACGGCCACCGCCATGGCCACCGCCATGGCCACCGCCACCGCCCTTCCTTATGGCAGTGGCCATATTTTGCTCTGCAAATGAAATAGTCAGAGTAAGGTTCTTGTTAGTCTTTGATAGTAGTACGGGTTGCAAGATATCATTAAGTAGAATTTGGTGGAGGTTCAAGGCCTCAGCCACTCCGAGCATGAACATTATGATATTCAGAGAACATTTATTGATTGCTAGTAAAATAATATACAAGGGATTGCAAATAAGAACAATTAATCTTGATATAATGCTGGAGTTTCTCCAAACTCTAGTAATACAGTCAGGATTTGTAGGAAACTTTATATTACTACTGGGTTTTAATACAAATACAAGTAGATAGATGAAAGATGATGAACTCTATTAGTGATGCTTGGATTTTAATACAAATACAAGTAATGTAGCCATGGTTTTAAGCAACCTTAATACCAGGTCAGAGTTAATTATTCTTGTTTACATAACAGAAAAAAAAAATTAATATTATTGTTTATAAAAATAATATCCCTATAATAAATCCAGAAAAGTGTATTCTAAAATGGATTTGAAAATGAAAATAGATTTTAGAAAAATGTCTACATTCTCAAAAAATAGTCCTGTCTCATGTCAATAAGATAGAATTTATTTTATTCTGGAATATCGTCATAAGGGCAAGCCGGCAAGCCCTTATGGTTAATTAATCAAATATTTGCACATCAAAGTTCAAGAAAAACATATAACCTCCTATATCAGACCACCACTTCAGTCACTCAATGGAGAAAATAATTAACAAAATTTTAATAAGGAGCCAATGATAAGCAAAAACATCACATTAAAAAATAAAAAGGATCAAAAATATAAAATTGATTCATATTTTCATCAAAACAAAATACTTTCACATTTTGACAGCAAAATTTATTCATGTTAATGTTTTCAAAGAAGATAATTAGAAATTGTTTAAAATTTATATAAAAACATGTCGTAATTACTTTCATAAAATAAAAGATTTTATACTAAAAATAAATAAAGCAAACTCCTAAAGTGAAAAAAAAAATGAAATAGTGTTTTAAAATATGAAATGCTATTTTATACTTTAATAGTGAATTTTCATGAAAATGTGAATCAATTTCATGTTTTAATCTTTTTTAATTTTTTTTTGTTATGCATTGCTTTTATTTAAATAATATTACTAACTAAAATTTAGCCAAATTAATCTCTCTGCAAAACGTCAGCCAATATATACCAACTTTCAACAGCTCCACAAGTCACCTCATCGACCTCCATCTCTACACCTGATTGAATGAAGCAGAGTTTAACATTTACCTATTTTCATTTTTATTTGATTGATATTATTTTATTATTTCATATTTACTAAAAGTTAAATATTAATACATTTATCATTAATTATCCTATTTTATTAATTATTATATATAAAATGGAAGAAAACAAACACTTGAACATAACCTTAATTGGACACAACAATGATTAATTTGTAAATTTTTTGTCTAAGTTGCATGAATTAAAATCAATTCACAAACAAAAATAAGTTGCATCATTAGTAAGGTTTTGATTGGGACATCTTTCTTGCTGTTTTCTAAAGTAATTTTTTAGAAGAAAAATTTCTAGTTCAAAAAATTTTGAGCGGTAAGTCAATCTCATCAAAAATTACATGTAGGGACACCTAAGGCTTTGTTTAATCATCTACTACTAGAAACAAAGAACACAAATAACTAAAATACCAAAAATATATTTAAGCCATTTTTATGTAAGTGAATAAATCAAGTACTTTCCAAATAAAAAAAATTACGACTGAAACTCCAAGCACATTGCTTTCCCCACCCCCCCATAACTTTTTCCAGACACTAAATTCTGGGTTGGAAAGTAAAGCTAAACAACTAAGTAGAAAAAAAGAATATTATTTAACGTACATTATTCTTTTTTTGTTTTTTTTTTTTCTTTTGCCTTTATTCATCACCACTTTCTTTCCACTAAGCTAATGAATTTCATAACTTTGAAAAATTAATACGTGCGATGTTTGAATGTGTCTGGAGGCCAATTCAGATGTGCCACGTCACCCGTAGCACATCCGGATTGACCTCCGGATGCATCCAAACACTGCACAGAATAATCTCTCTGTAACTTTACCATTCACTCGGGTTTATGAATTCTGCAACATGATGCCATCCTTTCAACTTTGCATTTAAATAAATTGGCATTTCATATTTTATTTATTATAATATTTAAGATATAGCAAGATGATCAATTGCTCATATGCCAACTAAATGACCTCATTCAAATTAAAATAAGAATATTTGCAAAAATATGCTAACTTCACAATCATCAAACGCTAAAATTCTTATATTTGATTGAAAAACTTTCAAAATATGAAAAACAATATGACAAAATATTTAGATCAAAATTTTAATATTGGATCACAAAACTCTTTGATTTGACTTCAGATGAGCAATACTTTAATCATTTATGTACTCATAGATCCAAAAGCTTTAATAATAATCCTAATCAATTTGTAGTTAGAATATCTTAATATAAAATTGTTCCATGTATTTTGATTAAAATTTTATAACCATCTCATCAGAGGAAATACCAGGGATTAAAGAACTATCCTGATTAATTTTTAGTGAAGACATCCTATTACTAAAGATTTTTGTGTATATGTATATATATGAATGAAATATTTTAAATCCTATTAAATTTTATATTTAGATGAAGATTTTATATCTAGATCTAGGTCAAAGATCTTAAATGAAAGGAAAATATTGAGTTCATACCGTTGGATTTATATTGAGATTATCGCTATATGATATCAAAAACCTGCACTAATCACAATACAAATCCAACAAGTATGAGACCCATCCGAATGCAACTAGCTTCAGGAAATCCCCACACAAATTTTTCTTTAAAAATCTTATATCCAAAATTAGGGAAAACATTACACATTTTTACAAAATATTAATTATTAACAACTGATGTATGTAGCCAATTTAAATTAAAGATTGTAGAAATATTCTTCTCACAAATCTAATTCTTTCACGTTTTACTCACAATTGGACCAGCCCTAGACCTCCCAATGCCTCATTTCTACCACAATCTATTTCTTCTGAGCTTTTATAACATGGAAATTGAAAAAAGCATGGATTCCTTAAACCCATTTCAATAAAAGCCATCATAATCATTCTCAATAATAATAATAGAAAAGACAAAAAGGTAAAGAGCTGCTGGAATAATAACTAGGGTTTCATCCAACCGAGAAAGGAGATCGATTAATAAAATAAAAAGGAAGGAAAAGCTGATAGATTACTTGTGGTTGAAGAGTGCAGAGGCTGCTCTTCATGGAGTAGAAAGCGGGAGGAGGAGACCAGGACGGGGAGGATCAGGAGGAGGAGGAGAGCTCTTACATTGCCCATCGCCGTCGCAAAACGAAGCCCAAAAATCGCATTAGAAATTGGAAGAAGGATGGCGGTGATAAAGCTCTACGCCGCAATAAAAATGAACATTTCCGTTTTTAATTTATTCCAAACGCGTCAACCGTAAAGGAAGGAAATTTTTTTTTTTATTATTCATATTTATATCAATTAAAATAAACACACGTCATATATGTAATACTTTGATTAGAAGCCATAATGCAATTAAAAGAGACATAAGAAGCATTTCATTTCAACCAAATTCTTTCACCATAAGAAAAATTAAAATTATAAAAATTGCCTTCTTGATTGAAGAGTCTATGATGAACAATGAATCAAGGATCATTAACATGCTCCAACTTAATTTAAGCTTCAAGAATGCTAAAGAAATTAATATCAAAATTTTTAATAATATTATTGCAAGCAGTAACTCTATCAAGATTATGAAACCCTCTAACATTCCAAGAAGCAATATTAGGAAAAAAATATTAATACTTGATAAAAGAGTTAGGTGACTTCTCGGCATTTTTAGAACGAGTAGATTTTCATGATGCTAGTGGCACCTTAAGAACCAGTTTCTCAATAGCAGAATTAGCCGCTGAAATAAAATCCTTGCTCTTAGATAAAGTAATATGGACATCTGTTGAAATATCAACCGAATTATTCTCCAAATTATGTAAAACCTAAAACTTATTTTGCATATTAGAGTCATCAGATAAATCTTCCTGAATAAACTTATTATGAGTATTAACCAAATTAGCATCAGCAGCAACTAATAAGTCAGTCAAAGGCTCTTCTGAAGGAGAATTTAGATTAGGCAAAGAATCTTTAATAAACAAAGTATTAACTTCAAAATTATCAACTAAAGATTTTCCCGAAATCAACACTGAACCTTCCACTTTAACCGAAGGAAGATGATATTGCCGAGATTTTAACCCATAAAAATTATTAGAAATAATCGGGGGAATAGAAGAATCATAATTAACAGGAATATTATCAGAATTTTGAACAGAACTTTCCTTAGGCAAAGATGATTTAGACGGTCTAAAAGCCTTCTTCTAGACTTTTCTGGTCCTATTAAGCCCTCTATCATTAATTTCAATAACCTTTATCTTTTTTTTATCCCTAGGATTTAGTATAACATAAAGAAGTGAGATGAACAATAGAACCACACTCAAAATAACGAGAAGGCTGCCAATCATACCTAATTTTTTAAAAAAAAATAGTAGTTCTAACAATAGAGATTTTATCCTCTTCCGGAAGAGGTGAATCATTTGTAATTAAAACACAAACCCTAACAAATGTAAGTCTGGCTTGATCAAATGCTAAAGCATCTACAACAATTGGAATACCAATTAAACTCGCAATCTTATAAATGCCTTCAGGAATCCAACAATCAGGGGAAGATCAAGAAGTTTAATCCATAAATGAATATAATCAAATTCTTCACGTTTAGGCCAATACAATGGCGACCATTGCTGAATAATAAAAGGTTTCCAAAGAAAAACCAAGGTCCTCTAGACCAAACAAAATCGTAATCTTTCAGGCAAGAAAATTTCATTAAGAAAAAACCCTCACTAAGGGCAAGAAGAGTAAGATTATCTTTAAGCTTCCAAGATTTAAGCATAACATAATTTTTATGCTTCGAAATAAGGACGCTTACCCAGAGAATACCCAACCAACGTCAAACCCCATTTAATCGAGGCAGATGAAACATCATCTTCAGAAAAGAGGGTAAGATCATCAGTCGAAGGAAAAAAGGTAACCGAGAAAGGTTTTGGGAATGACTGAAGATATGCCAATAATCCCGTCCAAGCATTCGAATAACTTAGAGGCACTTGGATGTTTTATCTAGGACTTTAGCTTAAGATAAAGATGGAAAATCTTTTGCAAAATCCATAGATCAACAAGAAAATACTAAAGCAGATCTTACCAAGAGAAAATAAAAAAGTGAAAACAAGAACAGCCTAAGAAATGATCTGCAAGAAACAAAACAAACAAAAGAAAATCCTAAAACTCCTCCAAAAGATCAAAATAATTTGTCGTTGAAAGAGCTACATACACAACACTTCTCAAGAAGGAGGATTCATTAATGCCTGTGACTGAGAATGATTACTATCGATTCTTGTTCTCCTCTTTTTTACTATTATTTATGCTTCTAATTCTGTTGTGGATAGGTTATCTCTTTGGCAGGATATCCTTAATTTAGCTAGTAATATCTCTTCTCCTTGGATTTTATTAAGATATTTTAACTATTGCAGATTTGTCAATGAGAAATATGGGGGGACTACTCTTTCTTGTGCCAAATTATGGGGTTTTAATAATTTTATTTTTAATACTGGTTTGCATGATCTTGCTTGGGTTGGTAATTTTTTTTCTTAGCTTAATAAAAAAATTAGATAATCCTATTCATATCAAATTGGATAGGGTCTTAGTCAATAAGCATTGGTTGGATGCTTTCTCTTATTCTTGTTATCACGTGGATAGCCCTAAATGTTCCGATCATTTTCCTCTTATTGTTTGCAATAATAATATATCTCTTAGCATGAATAGATTTCTTTTTAAGAATGTTTTGTTTAAAAAGTCAAAATTATGGGATCATCTTATTGATGTTTTTGCTATTAATGTTTTTTATGATAATTTGTGCAATCTTAAAGGCCTGGTTAAATGTAAGTCTTGGGCTTCTTCTAAATCTATTTCTATTAATATTGAAATTCTTCTTAATATGCAAGAAGAGTTACTTAAGAAGATTCAAGCGAATCCGTTGGATTTTGAGCTTAATTTAGGCACAAAGAAAGTTAATGGGTTACTTAGTTATAATCAATCTTTTTGGTCTTCTTGGATCTTGCAAAGAGCTAAAAACGAATTGGCTTAGTCATGATGAAGATGATTTAGGCTTTCTATATTCTAAAATTTGCCAAAGACAAAATATGAACAGAATTCATATTCATTATGCTGACTCTGGTGTTCTTTCTAATTACAAAAATATTTCTGAGGCTTTTGTGAAGCATTTTAAGAATTTCTTTAATTTCCCAAAGCTATTTTTTTCTTCTTTTGTTATTCTAGCTGGTAATTTGTATTCTGGATGTTCTTTTGGCTTCGCTTACTACTCTGGTTTCTTATGTAGAGATTAAAAATGTGGTATTTTATGGGTCTGCTTCTTCTTCTCTAAGACCAGACGATTTTACATTTTATTTAAAAAAAAAAATTTCTTGGTCTATAGTTGGGTCTGGGTTTTATAAAGCGTTTCTTCATTTTTTTTTAATACTAGTTATATGTCTAAGGCTACTAAAGCCACTGCCATCACTCTTATTCCTAAGCATATCCTAATGCCTCTCAAATTATTGATTATAGGCCTATTTCCTTATGTGACATGTTTTATAAGACTATCGCTAGATTTTGACTAATAGGATGAAGGGGGTTTTGCCCTTTATTATTAATCCTAATCAATCCAGTTTTATTAAAAAGAGAATATATATGGATAACATTATTCTAGCTTCTAATTTGCTAAGAGATTTTAACTTTCCGGGTAAAGATAAATGCTTTTGCACTAATTGGATATTCATAAAGCTTTTGATATGGTTTTAAAAGATTTTATTTACTCTAGAATGGTGCATAAAGGGTTTCCTCAGACTTTTATTTCTTGTATCAAAGGATGTATTGATGATGTTCATTTCTCTATTGTGATTAATGGTTCTCTTAATGGATTTTTTAACTCTTCTTCTGGTCTTCGTCAAGGATGTCCTCTTTCCCCTTATATTTTTTTGCATTATAATGGATGGTCTTTCTTACTATCACTTATGTATTATTTTTTTTTTTTTTGCAATATTTCATTTTTTGAATGAATTTGAGCATGATTGCCCCTAATTTTCCCAAAAAAAAAAAAATGCAATACTTCATAAAAATAATCATAATTGATAAGTCAAAACTTCTCAAGCTAACATATCAAACTGAGTTGCTTATATTTTGATTAAGTTGGTTGGGAAGTTAGACTGATCAACTAGAATAGATTTTAAAATTTGAAGTTTCATATTATATTATATATATATATATATTTATATAATATATATATATATATTATATTATATATATTGATGATAATTATATATGTAAAGGTATATATATTATATGTGTGTATTAAGTTTACATTATTTGTTTAACAAGTTAAAAAAAAATCTCTAAAAAAATAAAATGTAGGCAAAATTATTAATTAATATTTTATTCAGCCCCCGTTCCGACTGCAAATTTAATGATAATCTCCTATATAACTTTCATCTAAAATATTTAAATAATTAAAGCTTTTCACGAAGCCAACAGGAATGCTACTATTTGTTAATTTTTCAAAAATTTTATCATAATTCATTTGAGCATAGTTAAATATTTAAAATTATTTTAAAGTATAGGTATTCGGGTTTGTCCAGATGGATTAATATGATATACAAAGTTTTATCGTTTAGCGTTTTACTGACCGTACACTGAGCACGACAATCAGCGAATTAAGGAGTGTCAGAGGGTTCTAGCATTTATGAGGACACCATAAGATTTTTACAGGTGGAATACCCTGTAAAAGGGGGCAAAAAGCCACTGGGGTCCTTAGTAGCCCCATTGTGTTAACATCGACTATCCACTAAGTATTTCGGCAAGTCGATTACAAGATGGAGGCCCCCTTCCTTTGGAAGTAAGGCTTAGCCTTGATGTACATCTTATGGAGTACATTACATTTGATGTAGAAATACAAAGAGCTACTATCGCACCATGTTTTATTGTTTGCTTAGAATGACTGCAATTCTCTAGTCTGGCGGGCGACGACTAGGATCACGGAGGACCGTAGTCAGCCGGCGAACCAGGACACTGTAGTCGCGCGGGTGACGGAACCGTAGGTCGAGTGGGCGACGAGACAGAACGTAAGGTCGGCCGGATGGTGCAGACGGAGATCGGAAAGGATTGTTAGTCGCGGGCGACATAAAGTCAGGAGGACCGTAGTCGCTGCGACGAGGTCGGAAGGACTGTAGTCTGACGACGAAAATCGTTCAGTAGGACAACTCAGTGTAGAAGTCCAGCAATGGAAAGAAACTGCATCTTCGACATAGACGATCCTCAACGAAGTCGATAAACTGGTTAGAAGCGTCCCGGGTCGGGTAGAAAACTTGGCAAGAGTGAAGATCCGACGCGGGTAGAAGTCCGACGTCTTTGGTGGCAGAGGAGAACGTCCGGCTATCACTGTGGCGGAGTTTCGGCATCAGGAGGAACCTATTGTTAAATTGGGGAAGGATTTCAGCATCACGTGGAATTTGTGCAGAATTCCTGCGTTTCCTGAAAAATCTGGCAGAGTTCCGGCCTCTTCAGGCGGCAGGAAGAGCTCCGGCGGTGGTCGAGGAGGTGAGGAATCTCCTTTTCCCCTTTCTCCTCTTCTTCTTCTCTCTCTTCACTTGAGTACCCATTGTGTAGAATGAGAGCTCTATTTATAGTTTTTCTGGAGTGGCATAGCCCGTAAAAAGGCGTGAGATCAAGGGCGAATTGGGAGTGGTTTGAATGGACGGCCGATATCGAATCCTTTGATCATGCACCATTCGTTGGTCATTTGAAGGCCTTATTGATGTCGGAATTCGATGATCTTGGGCTCGTTGGATTCCTCTCGTTGAGCCGTTCGATTCAGGTATAAGCTCGTCAAAATCGGAGACCGTTTGGTAACTCAAATTGCTGTTTGAACCTTCCAACAGCGCTTTGAACCCTTGATTCGGACTCGTTTGAGCTCGGATTGGGTTGATCTTAGTGTCGTTGGGTTCGTATTTCCGAGACGCTCAGTTTGACTATAAGTTCATTGAAATCAGAGTTCAGGTGCTCCCAAAATTAATTTTTGAAGTTTCCAACTAGCTTTTGCCTCGAGATTCGTGCCCGATCAAGATAATTTTGTGATGTCGTATCAAGAAGAAATTTTACAATCATATATACAAGCATGATAACTACAAAAAAATTTGTTGCTTGATTTTTTTTTTTTCAAAAAAAAAAATGAAATTTTTTTTTTTAAATTTTTTTTTCAAAAAAAAAAAGTGAAATTTTTATTTTTAAGAAAATTACAATATTAATGTGAACTTAAGAAAAAAATAAATTTTCCTACTGTAATTAAATGGTTTAAAAAAACTCATATTGTGTTCATATCCCGGCCTAATTTGATGAGATTGTTACGTGGGGAGTCCAAACACAAGATGTGTCCCAATTTTGTGAGAGTACACAATAAATACATAATTTTTTTATAAAATTATACATTTACTGTCTACCCTCATAAATATGGATGATCTGTACTCCGCACATAATAATTTCTCCCTAACTTAGACACATCCTTCACTGTACAACCTTGGCATCTCACCGTCATTGACGTGCTTAGAACCTCATATCTTGTGTTAGCACATCAACTATCTATGTGCCACGTGTCCTCATCCTATACAATTATTGTATCTTGTTTTGCTATCTACTACTATATATATGCAGCCACACCTGTACAAGTGTTGGTGGAATTTTGAAAACATATTTTAAAAACATTGGTTTTCGTGACCTCATACAAAAATGAGGTCAACAACAAGACATTTAATGATAACACAATAGTTTCCTTTTCTCTATTATTCTCTTCCACGGTTATCAGCTTCTTGCAAGGTCATCTTCTTCCTTCTTGCAAGACTTTCATGGTATCAGAGCAGTAATGGCGGATCAAGACTCGACAGCATCCCGCCCACCCACCTCCGATCTCTCCAATGCTCTCTTCGAATTCATTGTTCCAGCTCCTCTCAAATTCTTAATCTCCAACCTCAAGAACCTTGTTCCAACTCAGCTCACCGTCGACACATATCCTATATGGCGGCTTCAACTCCCCCAGCACTTCTCTGCAAATGGTTTCTCCACACATCTTACCGGAGCTGCTTTCCGTCCCACCGAACAAACCAGTTCAGATTACAGTCTTTGGTGTTTGATCGATCAAAACCTAATATCCTCCCTTCTTTCCATAATATCTCCCTCGATCCTTCCCTACGTTCAGTCATGTTCCACGACACATGAAATCTGGACTGTTCTTGAACGCCGCCTACAACCGACGAATCGCTTATGGGTAATCCAACTCAAGAACGAGTTACACAACATCCAAATGTGTGATTGATCCAAGCAACAATATCTAGCCCAAATAAAAACTCTTGTCGATAACACCGCCACTGCTGGTTCCACGATCGACACCGAACACATCATTCTTTACATCCTCAATGGTCTTCCAGCTACCTACAATTCATTCAAAATTGCCATTCGCACGGCTCAGCATCCCATCGATCTTGATGTTCTTTACTCTCTCTTTTGCAGCAAGGAGATCAATCTTCACAATGAGAAATTGAAAGAATCAAGCACCCCCTCTGATCAAACCGCTCTCTACACAAACCGGACGCACAACTCCAAGAATCGCGGTTCATCCCGCCCACCCAGAAGCCGAAACACCTCCTCCTCCTCCTGTCCTCCATTTGTTCCTGGAGCCTCACCGCAATCATCCACAAGACCGACCTGCCAAATTTGTTGAAAACTTGGGCATTCCTCCCTTAATTGTTGGCATAGATGTAATCCAAACCGGTCACCTCGCTCTATGCTAACTCAACAACCCACGGCCCCGTCCAATGACTGGGTTCTTGACTCAGGAGCTTCAACTCATCTCATGCATGATCTTGCAAATCTGCAACAATCCTCCTCGTATCAAGGACTAGACTCCGTCTCCATAGCCAACGACTCCATCGTCCCGATCCAACATACTGGACAGGGAATTCTTCATTTATCAAACTCGGCTTGTAAGCTTTATCTGCATAATCTTTTTACATGTTCCAACTCTAACTCATAATCTTCTTTCAATCTTTAAACTAACCAATGACAATCAAGTTTCCATTTCTTTCAATGCTAACGGGTTTTTTATAACGAATCTTCAGGACAACCTCCCTCTTCTTCATGGTCATCTTCATGACAGACTCTATCAAATTCAGACCAAGCCATTCCAATCTAAAGCCGCCTTTCAAGCTAATAACACTTCCTCCTCGATCTAGCATTCATGGCTTAGACATCCTCACAATCGGCTTCTATATACTTTATCCCATTATATTCAAGATCTTTGTAACACATCCCCTACTTCTCTTTGTATCTCATGTAACTGACTAAGAGCCACAAATTTCCGTTTAATAAAAGTGTTTCCTTCTCTTCTCAACCATTTGAATTAATTCACTCGGTTGTTTGGGGTCTAGCACCTCAACAATCGTTAAATGGTTACAGATTTTATGTGATTTTTATTGATGAGTTTACCAAATTCTCCTGGTTATACCTCATGCATTCCAAACACAAAACTCTAAATAAATTCAAGAACTTATGCTCAATCATCAAAACTAAGTTTCAAACTACGCCTCAGACATTTCGCTCCGATGGCGGAGACGAATTCACTAGCAATTCATTTCAATAGTTTCTTTTATCTCACAACATAACACATCATATCAACTGTCCTCATATTTCTGAACAGAATGGGCTCGTAGAAGAAAAATATCGTTATCTTCTTGATATTTCTCGCACCCTTTTTCACCCTTTAGGTCTTTCCATCTCCTTTTGGGTAGAAGCTCTCACCACCTCAAATTACCTAATCAATCATATACTATCCAAATCCATATCATTACAAATTCCCTATCAAAAACTCCACGACAAACCTCCTAACTATAATTATCTCTGCATATTCGTCTGCCTTTATTTCCCTTGGCTCCGTCCTTATGCCTTTAGCAAACTCTCACCTCAATCTCAAGCTTGTATCTTTCTCGATTATTCCTCTTCTCACAAGGGATATCGATGCATCAGCATTTAAACAAATCAAATTCATATATCACGTCATGTCGTGTTTCATGAACACAGCCTCCCTTTCAAATCTCCTAACCCAATCTCCTCCTCCACCCATTCCTCTACAACCTCTTCCCCTCTTCTTCTTGTTTCTACCTCAATTTCCAATACCACTTCTACACCTCTTCCCAATCCTACCACAATGCCTCCCACCAATTCGGTCATCAGTACTCCTCCATCCACTCAATCCTTTTCCTATCCCACCTTCCTCACCAAATATCGTCTCCTCCTCTAATATCCAACTACACCAAATTAATCACATAATGCAAACCAAACTAAAGTCGGATTTCTCCAAACCCAAGAAAATGTTTGATCTATCTATTACTAACTTCACTCTTACCATTCCCACCTCCTACACTCAGGCCGCAAAATCACCCCAATGGCGCTCAGCTATGTCCTTTGAAGTTTTTGGCCTTCATCATCAAGGGACTTGGTCACTTGTCCCTCCACCATCTCACCAACCAATCTTAGGTTGTAAATGGACGTTTCACATTAAAACTCTTCCAAATGGTCATATTGAATGTAACAAAGCTCGCCTAGTTGCTCAAGATTACAATCAACAATTTGACATAAATTATAATGAAACGTTCAGTCCTGTTGCCAAAATACCCACCATCCGCATTCTTCTCACATTGGCCCTTCACCACCAATGGTCAGTTCGTCAACTAGATGTCTCCAACGCATTTCTACATGGAGATCTTGATGAAGAAATCTATATGAGGCAGCCACTAGGCTTCACCGACACCCAATACCATGTCTACCAACTTCACAAATCTCTATATGTACTCAAGCAAGCCCCTCGCCAATGGTTCAACAAAATTACCACATTCCTTCAGCAATTTAGATTCGGGTTCAGTCATTCTGATCATTCCCTTCTTCTATATCATCATAACATTATTCAATTATACATTCTAATTTATGTTGACAACATTTTGGTTACAGGAAACGATTCAGCTACCATCCATAAGCTATTCAAGCATCTACAATCCAAATTCAAACTCAAACAAATGGGTGAAGTCTCTCTCTTCCTCGGCATTCAGATAAAGCGTACTCCCTCCAGCTTCTTCCTCAGTCAACAACACTATGCCCAAACTCTTCTTCAAAATGCCGGCTTAGCTAATTGTAAACCTGCTCCGACTCCTATCACACCAAAGTCAACCTCTGTTACATCCTCGGATCAACCTTACATAGACCCGCAACACTATTGCAAGCTAGTCGGTTCCCTTCAGTACCTCTCCATCACCAGACCCAATATTGCCTTCGCCACAAACTACATCTGCCAACATATGCATTCTCCTACAACTCACGACTTCAAAATTCTCAAACGACTCCTTCGCTACATCAAAGGAATTTCACATTTTGGTCTCCCACTTACCACTGGGGATCTTCAACTTCAAACCTACATATATGCCGACTGGACTGCAGACTCTCAAGACAGGAAATCCATCTCTAGATATTGCACTTTTTTAGGCAATGCCCTCATCTCCTGGTCGGTTAAAAAGTAAGTAACAGTCGCCAAATTCACTAAAGATGTAGAATATTGCTCTCTATCTTCAGCTACAACTAACGCTTTCTGGCTCAAAAGGCTAGTCGCCGAATTTCAGATTCCTCAAACCACTCCCACAGTCATCCACTGTGACAACACATCCGCCATAGCTCTCGCCAATAATCCGGTCTTCCATGCTCACACAAAGCACATTGAAACCGACTTTCATTTCATATGGAAGCACATGAAAACAAGAGCAATTTCCATCTCCCACATCAACTCAACTGACCACTGGCGGACATACTCACCATAACTCTACCAGCAGCTAGGTTCAAGGATCTTCACTCCAAATTGACCATTTATCCAATGAATGATTAAGACCATTCATCCAATGAATGATTAATTTGAAGGGGCCTATTAGCACATCAACTATCTATGTGCCACGTGTCCTCATCCTATACAATTCTTGTATCTTTTTTTCCTATCTACTTCTATATATATGCAGCCACATCTGTACAAGGCATTTAATGATAACACAATAGTTTCCTTTTCTCTAGCATTCTCTTCCACGGTTATCTGCTTCTTGCAAGGTCATCTTCTTCCTTCTTGCAAGTCTTTCATCTTGTCTAATTATCAATGAGAGAATAATTTTGTACAAGAGCCCGTAGATTGACGTAATAAAATAATTTTTTATAGGATAAAGGTTTTTATTGAGGGACTTTTCGAACCTAATATTTGTTAGTTGAAAGTCAAAGCTCTCAATTAGCGGTGTAAGTGAGCCAAATCAGCTGATAAATCTTCTGAAAAATTGATTATAATTATCTCAATAAATGCGTGCAAATCAATTCTAAAACTTAGCTCATTTTGATCTATTGGTTTGGAGTTGAGGTGTAAATAAATTAAATATTTATCTAAATGAGCTAATCTTATTTTACTTTTATTGAGCTCGAGCTCAACTCGATTATTCAAATTCGTTTAGAAAACTCGAGCTTAACTCAATTGTTGAGCTCAATTTATTAATTTTTAATTTTTTAGAATTTTTATTTTTTAATATAGAATTTTTTTAAAATTATTAAAATATATTATATAATGTTACTTTAAATTAATTATTAAATATATTTTAATTTAATTGAGCGGCTCAACGAGCTTTCAACCCAAATCAGGCTTGAGCTCGAGGTCGAGCTCATTAAATATACGTGGCTTGATAAACTCGACTTGTAGCAATTACTATAAGCCAATCAAATTGTCCACGAACTTTAAAACAATCAAATCTACAAACCATCGTTCTCGCAAGCTCTATCACCAATTCAAGTAACAACTCCAAAAGCACTACTACATTATGTTTCGTTTGGGACAGCTTTCTTACTACTTTATAAAAATACTTTTTAGAATAAAAATCTCTTAAAAACAGGAAAAAAAACAGCGAACTTTTATTTTATCCAGTGAACGTACGCTCCTCTACGTTTGGATCTAGGCAAAAAAAGCGCAATACCGAGTACCGAGTTGTACCGAGTTTTTTAAAAAAACTCGGTATTGCGCTATTTTGATCTAAAACCGAACGTAGAGGAGCGTAAGTTCACTGGATGTAATAAAAATTCAAAAAACAGCAGTCTAAAACTGCCCTACCAAAACCTTCAATCCAAGCAAAAACCACAGAAGCAAAACTCACAAGCAAGTTAACACATGGCTGACGAGCATAGCTAATACTTCTCATATATCTATTTTAGGGGGAGTTTAAAACATATACAAATTATCACTAGCAATCATCTATGCTACTCAATCCATATACTATAATTCAGATATATTTTGCGTGTTTTAGAGATTAATTTTTCGTTTGAGACGGCTTCCTTATTGCTTCTTAAAGCAGCTTTTTAGCATAAAAATTTTAATTTTTAAACTAAAACGTTATTTTAAGAAGCAATAAAAAAACCGTTCCAAACGAAGCCTAAAAACTAAATAGGCAGGAATCAAGTGATATATGTATGTAAAGACTATGGACATGCCAGAGACAAGAGCCATAATGCAGAGATGAGGAGAAAGGAAGCAATAGAGACATTGTAGCTGTTGTGAGCTGCATTGTGCGAGGAACAAATGCAGGCCACCGTTGATCCACCTTTACCACGATGACCACCATGGCCGCGGCCTCCCTTCCTTACCACTTCGACCATATTTTCCTCTACAAATAAAACAGATAGGGTAACACTGCAGTTAGTCCTGTAAATCATTAAGGTTTCGTTTGGGACGACTTTCGTATTGCTTCTTACAACAGTTTTTATTACAAAAATTTTAATATTTGTACGAAAAAATTGTTTTAAGAAGCAGTAAGAAAGTTGTCCAATGGAACGGCTTTTTTTGCTACTTTTTAAAGTAGCATTTAATACACAAATTTCTAGTTCAAAAATATTTTGTGCTAAAAAATTGTTTTAGAACCCATATATATTTAAATAAAATGTTTTGTATGTGATAAAATTTATGTCAAAAAGAAAGTCATTCTGTCCAAATCAGAATAATAATAATAATAAAAAAAATCTAAAACATCTCATATTATATTTGTGTCGAGGATCTAATTTTTAAAACGTTTAAATTTTACTTTAATCCCCTTTGGATCAAACCCTAGAGCTCTCTATGACTCTGATCTGTAGCATCAAAGAGCTTCTGTATTTGAAAACATAGATTTCTGAAACGCATTTCGAAGCCAGAGCCATCATATCCTTTGTCAATAATAATAACAATAAAGAAAAGAAAAATCAAGAGAAGCTGGAATAATGGCTAGGGTTTCATCCAATCGAGAAAGAACATCGTATAAAAAGGACAAGGAAAAGATGATAGATTACTTGTGATTGAAGGATGCAGATTCTGCGCTTCATGGAGGAGAAACAGGGAGGAGAAGACCAGGAGGAGGAGGAGGAGGAGGAGGGCGCTTTTGTCGGCCATCGCCGGTGCTACACGAACCTCAAGACCAGTGCAGAAATGGGAAGGAGGGTAAAATGCAGAGAGGCAATTTCTTATGTACTGATGGCTTCTGTACTGAAAAACGAGAGGTGCTTCCTTTTCTGCTCTAATGGAGTTATTAATGGAAAAAAGTGCAATATATAAATAATTTATATCATATTTATTTTAAAATAATTTAATTTTTTTAGAGCTCATTCTAATAAGAAATCAATCAAAATATTTAAATTTAATTTTCTTTCCCAAAATTAGTAGGTATCATTATGAATACCTTCTTCTTTTAATTTTTTGGAGTTAATGATAATTAAACTTATAACATTTGGCTAAGATTTCATTTGAGATACTTTCTTAATTCTTATTAAAGCAACTTTTTTAATTAAAATTTTTAATTTTAGTACGAAAAAGCTGTTTTAAGAAGCAATTAGAATGTTATTTGGGACAGTTTTCTTATTGCTTTTAAGGACGACTTTTTTGTAGAAAATTTTTTAATTCAAATGAAGTCTAAGACTCTATTTACAATTTAGAGCATCTTCCTCATTATTTTGCTTTGAGAAATCAACTATAATTTTATTTGGATATCATTTTCTTGCTATTTTCTTATAGTTTTTTTAAAATTTTGATGATGATTTTTTTTTAATAATTAGAGTAGTAAAATAATTTCCCTTAGAGTAATTTCACCATCAACTTTATAAATTATTTCAGTCACTTGAAACACATCCTAAATTATTAAAAAAAAACAAATAAAGTTTTTTATATAGTTTTCTATTTGTGGAGTCTTGGCTAATTTTTCAAATTATTAGCTATATAGACTATTTTTAATTTTTTTATATTTATTGAGTCTCCACTAATTTTCAAATAAAAAAATATGAATTAAAATAATTTGCTAAATAATCAAAATTTATTATAATTATATATAATATTAATCACTTATATATTATATTAATTTTAAAATATATTTAAATGCTTTAAAATTCATGATGATGAAAATTTATATCATAATATTTTGATAGAATTTTTTTTCTTTTAAATTTATTGGTGTGGGTTTTTTTACTATTTATGGAGCCAATGATAGGCATAAGATATATTAATAACATTTTAAATAATAAAGTCCAAGTAATAAAAAAATATTGATTAATATTTCAATTATAAAATTTATGAAGCTTTTAATGAGGCATTAATGAATAAATAAGTTGGGAATGTGGATGAGATGGACAAACAAAAGAAGGGGGCATAGGCCCCATTAAAGATCCTATGTTTTAACCTTTATGCATTTATTAAGGGAAAATATGGAAAAAAAAATTGTTATTTTTATCAATTCATTTAACATTGTATGGCAAGCTTTCATTATATTGAGTTGTTCAAAGTAAAGGCATAAATAGAAACACTCTAATTCTATAAGAATAAATAAGAACAACTAATGAGGCAAATAATTATTATTTTTTTGCTTGGAGGATATTGTGTATGCTGTATTCTATATTTTTTAAAGATTTTTAAAAGAATTAGTGTCATTATATACTTTTTTTTGTTATTAAATTATCATATGTAGTCATTGAGTAAATATTATCATATATTAGGACCTAAAATTGTTGACATAAAATTACCTTAAGTTATTATTAAATGTAGTTATTATAGGCAATCATTGATTATGTAAATATTTAGTAAAAATCAGTATAGGAAAAGTGTTCATTACTGGCGAAAATTTCCTACGGATAAGTCCAATTATCGGCAGTTTCTAACATTTTCGACGGTTAAAACGCCGTCGCAATAAATCACGTTGGAAACTAACACCAGCAAGCGGTTGTATTTTCCAGCGGCTATAACCGTCGGAAATTACCGACTAGAAAGACCGCAGGAAAACCGCCAGAACTTATCGGCAGAAAGATTGCACGAAAATTGTCAGCGGTTAAACCACTCTATTTCCAGCAGCCAGACCACCGATAATTACTGACAGTTAAACTGTTGCTATTTCCAGCGATTAGACCGCCATAATAACCGCCGAGTGTATCTTTCTTTATCATTCCTTACACTTACACTGGTTATTGAAGGTTATATGTAATGTGATGAGAGAATTACCCACACTTGTAATTTTGTAACTTTTAAAGCATTTGGACCATTTATTAAATAGTAGACTTATTGCAGACCTATTTTGAATTTAGATAAAACATTTTTACTTGGCAAGTATCAGGGCATGTTACTATACTTGGTAATTGATACAACTAAAAATGTTTTTTTCACTAGCATTTGCAGTTGTTGAGATTTAGGCTTCCTTTGTGATGGCTTTTTTATTGCTTACTGTAGTAATTTTTTAGTGCAAAAATTAAAATTTTGTACTAAAAAATTGATTTAAGAAACAGTGAGAACGCCGTCCCAAACAAAGCCTAAATTAAGTAAGTCGTAATTTTGGTTTCTTGAAAACCTTTGCGAGTCTTTGGCAATTGCTGCAAGGGTAAATCTTTGGTTTATTATGGCTATTGGTTGCCATCACTAAAATATAAATAGGTTGCAATTGTAAAATTATTAAAATGAAGGTCTATAAGTTAAAAAAAAAAAACTAAAAAATCAACAAACAAAATGAACCGACAAGTCCAGCAAGAATGCATACTCTGTGATATTGAGGATGAAGGATAATTAGCTTACTCATCCATACGCAAGCTCTCCATACACTACGGGAAAACACGCGATTACCGTAGGACGTTCCTGCGGAAATGATGTGTCGGTAAAGAACGGCGCTTGTAACGGCGCTTTGGTGCGACGGAAACGTTACGGCACATTATCCGGCGCATAGTACGACGGAATATTTCCGGCGTCCGTTGCGCCGGTATGGGCGTCGGCATAAACCAACATTTCACTTGTTCCGTCGCACATTACGGCGGAAAATCACCAGCATAATTACCGGCGGATATGGCGCCGGTGTATTTAAACTCAACGAAATAAATCCGATGCATAATGCGCCGGAATTGTCGATCATGCCGGCGTCTTTGTGTGCACCGGAAATTACCGACGCGTGTTCCGGCGCCGTGTCCGCCGTCGATTTCCGACGCATAGTTTGCACCGTAAACAACCCGTAGTTATTTACGGCGTACCAACGGCGCTTTATCCGCCGGCAATTACCGGCGGACTCATACGACGCAAATTACCGGCACAGTTATCGCCGGAATTTTCCGGTTGAAAGTCGCTGGCTCCACAACATTTTTTGCGTCGGTGATGCGCCGGAAAGTGCGCCGGAAACTTTTCCAGCGCATTATAAACGTCGATAGATATTTACCGATGCGAGCCAAACCGACGCATGAAATTCTGCAGGAACGTGCGCCAGAAACCCATATTTCCGTCGGTTTTCACATCTTATCGGCGGATAAAATCCGCCGGTAATACCAGGTTTTCTTGTAGTGATATCTTAAAGATAGTGGCACAACTAACTAAGGTTGCAAGTAATTTGGTTGGTGAAATAATTTAAATCATGTTTCATCTCCACAATTTTTTGCAATTAACAATATAAAGAAAGAAAAGCAAACAGAACTTGTTGCGTCTCGTAATATTTGCGTGAATAGAGAAATATAGAGTTTAATGTCTTAGCTTTATACGAGGATCCAATACACAATCATATAAAATATAGGGTGGAGCGTTCAAAAGAGACGCCATATTTTCTAATTGGAAACCCCTAAAAGGCGTAAAAATCACGGGGCTTGACCTAATTTGAATGAATCCAGTAGTATTTGAAGTCGATTACAAATGAGGCCCTTCCTTGGGGGAGGGGGAAGGCCTTGGTTTTTTTTTTAAGGCCTTGGCTTGATGTACCAAATATGCATCATATATAGTGCATTACTTAGTAGGAATTAAAAGAATCAGTATTGTCATGTTTGTTTTGTTAGCAGGATCACAATTGGTGGGCGACGAAGGTTGGAAAAATCATAGTCGGGTGACAGTAGTCGAAAGTACCGTAGTCGACGGGAGATAGAGGTTGGAAAAATTGTTGTTTGGAGATGAAGTTCAGAAGGACCATAGTATGCGGGTGACAATGGTCAGAAAGACTGTTGTGTTGTGATGGATGTCAGAAGGACCATAATCTGGCGACAGAGGTTGGAAGGATTGTAATAGGTGGATGATAGTGGTCAGAAAGACCATTTTTTAGCGATGGAGGTCAAAAGGATTGTAGTTAATGGGCGACAGTGGTTAGAAAGATCGTTGTCTAAGGACCGTAGTTAGCATATGACGAAGGTCGGAAAGATCGTAGTTTGGTGACAAATTTATGAAGGGTCATAGTATGGCTTTGTTGGTCGAAAGGACCATAGTCGGAGGGTGACAGTGGTTAAAAAGACACTTGTATGACGATGGAGGTCAGAAGGATCAAAGTCTGTGGATGATAGTGGTCAAAAAGATGGTTGTCTGGCATAGTTGGCGGGCGAAGAAGGTTATGAAGATCATAATCTAGCGATAGAGCTCGTAAGGACAATAGTTTAGTGATGGAGGTCTGAAAGAGTATAGTCAGCGGGTGACTGTAGCCAGAAAGATTATTATCTGCCGACAGAGATTGAAAGCACCGTAGTTGGCAGACAATAGTGGTCAAAAAGACCATTGTTTGGTGAAGGAGGTCAAAAGGACTGTAGTCTGGCAAGGGAGGTCGGAAGGATCAGTTTCAGTAGGAGATAGTGGTTAGAAAGATCATTGTCTGAAGAAAGAGGTCAAAAGGACAGTTGTTTAGTGATGGATTCCTGAAGGACCATAGTCGGTGAGCTACAATGGTTAGAAAGATCATTGTCTGGCCACATAGGTCGGAAGGACCAAAGTTGGTGGGTGATAGTGGTCGGAAAGACCATTATTTGGCGTAGAAGGTCGAAAGGGTAGGAAGGACCGTAGTTGATGAGCAATGAAGGTCGAAAGGACCGTAGCTTTGCGATAAAGGTTGAAATGAGTGTAGTCTGGTGACGGACGTCTGAAGGATCGTAATCGGCTAGCAACATCAGTTAGAAAGAACATTGTTTGGCGATGAAGGTTGGAACGACAGAAGTCGGGTAGGGGGTGGCGATAACAATCAGAAAGTTTTTTGTTTGGCAAAGGAGGCCAGAAGGATAATAGTCAATAGGCGACATTGGTCAGAATGACAGTTGTTTGGTGACGAAGGTCAGAAGGACCATAGTCAGCGGGCGATAGTGGTTATAAAGATTGTTATCTGGTGACGGGGGTCGAAAGGATTGTAGTCTAATGAAGGATGTCAAAAACACCGTTAACTAGAAACTGATGTCGGAAGAACCATCTATGGTGGGTAACAGTGGCTAGAAAGATCGTTGTCTAGCGATGAAGGTCGAAAGGTCTGAACTCAGAGGGTGATAATGGTTAGAAAGATCATTGTCTGAAAATGAAAGTAGAAAGGACCATAGTCATTGGGCGACTGTAGTCAGAAAAATCATTGTCTAATGACGGAGGTCAGGAGGATAGTAGTTGGATGGCGATAAAGGTCAGAAAGATAGCAGTATGACGACAGAGGTTGGAAGGATTGCATTTTGATGACGGATGTAAGAAGGATCATAATCAGTGAGAGAGTGGTCAGAAAGACCGTAGTCTAGTGATGGAGGCTGAAAGGACCATAGTCAGGGGGCGACAATGCTTAGAAATATCATTGTTTGGCAATGGAGGTTGGAAGCACTGTAGTCGCTAGGCGACTTTGGATAGAAAGATTGTTGTTTGATGATGGAGGTTAGAATGATCGTAGTCAGTTGACAATGGAGTTCAAAAAGATTATAGTATGGCAACAGAGGTCGAAAGGATCATAGTCTGGCGATGGAGGTAGGAAGGAAGTAGTCGGCATGTGAGAGTGGTCAGAAAGACTATAGTTTGGCAACGGAGATTAGAGGGAACGTAGCCGGCAGACGACAGTGGTCAAAAAAGTCATTGTCTAGTACCAGAGGTGAGAAGGACCGTAGTCTGGTGATGGAGGCTAGAATAATTATAGTCGACGAGTGATAGTGGTCAGAATGACTGTTGTTTGATGATAGAGGTTCGAAGGACCTAAGTCGACGTTCGATAATTATCAGATGGATCGTTGTTTGGTGATGGAGGTCAGAATGATTGTAGTATGATGATGGAGGTCAGAAAAATCATAGTCAGGCAATAGAGGTCTAAAGGATCGTAGTCGGAGGGCGATAGTGGTCAGATAGACCATTGTCCAGCGATGAAGGTCAGAAGGACTCTAGTATGATGATGGAGGTCCGAAAGATTGTAGTCATGAAACCGAGGTTTGAAGGACCGTAGTTGGCTGACAATAGTGGTTAGAAAGATCATTATCAGGAGACGAAGGTCAGGAAGATCATAGTATGGAAACGGAGGTCGGAAGGATCGTAATCAGTAGGAGACGGAGGTCAGAAAGAAGTTTGATGATAATCGATGGTCGTACGTAAGTCAATGGTCTGTCAATGGATGGGCAAAAGTCATGTGTCAGTCCATAGCCGAGCGGAAGTCCATCGTCAGTCAATGGTCGAGCAAAAGTCTAACGTAAGTCAATGGTCGAGTAGAAGTCTGATAATAGCCTGATGACGATCGGTGGTCTGACGGTGGTCGAGGAGGAGTTTGGGGACAAGTGAACTTTATTTTCTCTCTCTTCATTCTCTTCCTTGCTTGGGTCCCTTTTCTAGAGGAATGACGAGTATATTTATAATTTTTTGAGAGTGGTATGACCAGTAAATAGAAGGGAGATCAAGAATATATTGGGAGTAGTTTGAATGGATGACTGATATTGATCCCCTTGATCGTAAACCATTTTTTAGGCATTTGAATATCATATTGATATCAAATTTGATGATCTTGGGCTTGTGGATTGGTCTCACCGAGTTGCTCGATTTGATTATAAATAAGTTACGTTTGGAAATTGTTTGGTCATCCAATTTATGGCTTAAACTTTCAAAATGCGCTTTAGGACTTCAATTTGGACCCATTTAGGCTCGGATTGAGTCAAATGTGGTGTCGTTGGGTTCGTATTTCGAGACGTTCCGTTCTACTGTAAGTTCACTAAAATCAAAGTTTGGATGGTCCCTGATTTAATTTCGGAAACTTTAAACTCAACTTTGCCTCTAGATTCATGCCTGATCAATATTTTTTTTGATAAATTCTAATTAAATAACTAGTACTTTATTTATGTCACTTTTCACAAAATAAGATATAGCAGTAGCAACTTTCTGATGTGTTATCTTTCATAAAATTAATAAAATAAAGGATCATAAAATATTGTAAAACGTAATAAAAAATAATACAAAATAAAATTTAGATGTTAAAAATAATCATTGCAGCAGCATAATTCATTTAAAAAAATATATTAAACTTCAAAGAATATTGGATCTACCTTAATGAGGCAAAATTTTAAAGTATCTAAATCATATCTCCACTTCGACATGCAATATACATATTAGTAGGGGTGTCAATTTCGGGTCACGGGTCGGGTTCGGGTCGAACCTGGAACTGACCCGGCACTATTCGGGTTAGAATCAACCTGTCCCATTTTTGCAAACAGGTCATGTTCAGGACCCGAACCTTTTAAGGTTTAGGGACATCACGGCAGGCAGGGCAGTGGCATTTGTAGCGGTGTCGGCAGTCACGGGGCAGCGGCTGCAGTGCCGGCTACGCGACAGCCGGCGACTCGCCGAGCGGACACGTGGAGCGGACGTGACGCGATTGCGCGACGCGATGCTGGGTAGGCAGGCGGGCGGGCGAATTGCGGGGCAGGTGGGCATGCGAACCTTAGGCTAGGCAGGGCATCGGGGCTGCGGGGTAGGCGGGGCAAGTGGGGTAGCGGGGCCGCGGGGCATCTGGGTTTCTCGGTCATTCCTGGGTTTCCAGACCAATCCGAACCCAATCCAGTTTTATAAATGGGTCTGTTTTGTGGACCCGACCTGCGTTGGGTTTGGGTCAACCCAAACCCAAAATTTTAGGGTCGGGTCCAATATTGACATACTTACACATTAGGTTAAATGAATTAACTATCAATGTGTCTCTAATTGAATTATAATACTTGTGGGAATTTTAATTATTCATTATGGGAAAAGAAATCAATCCCTCAATAGGAGGTTGTAGGATAAAGTAGACTAAGCAAATCTTTCCTTATATATTTCAAGTATTTAATCTCAATAGGATGTTAAACATAATTATATTCCTTATAGTGGTGGAAATAGAACATTTTTATTATGGAGATACAAATTGACTATTTCAAAAATAACATAAATATTTTTTAATAGATATCCATAACTCCAAAAAATTTTGAAGGGGTAAAAATTAAATATATTAAAGATAATTATATTTATACAAGTAAAAATATATAACATAACAATATATTAAAATCTTGGAGGAGTCATGCCCCCTCCCACCATACACACTAGTTAAAAATAAAGCCACAATGCATATTGCTTGGAGATGTAGCCATTATGAGTTATTAAACAACTGATTTTCAAGTCAAGTTTTCTATGATATGAGTTAGGCAATGGTGGAACCACAAAACACATTGGTAGAGATAGAAAAAGAGGGGTGATGTGGAGTACTATGAAGGAAGGCCATCAACAAGTGACACTATATGCCAGAAATAATACTAGTCTAAACTATAACCTTCAAATGTTACTAGTAAACAAGTTGTTGGTTCCGAAAATTTGTGCCTTGGCCTTTTCGCAGTCCCTTTCTTTCTTCTTCATTCATTGTTGGGTCGTCAAGGAGAATTTTAACAAGTAGGTTTTGGGATAATTTTTCACAAGGCAGATTGGATTGTCAATAAGACATCACCCGGAGATTTTGCCCTCTTTTTTTGAGGTTTTTATGATATGAGTTTAGGTTTCTTATAGGCACAAGCCCCTAGAGTTAATTGTCCCTCTCGATAATGAGAGAGAACTTTCGATCAAGGATAGTCGTCAAATAGATATGTGTTATATGGCATATATTAATATCTTGGTTTAAGTATTTTAAAATTTGACACTTAAAATTAGAAATTCACCACCTTATACTTAAAGTGGAGGGTGGGGGAATGATGATGAGCCCTATCAAGATCCCATGGTTCTGTCGTCCTGAGCCATCATGATCCCTAGTCTACTTAGTCAGAGGAGGTAGTCTACCTAACCTAACAAAAGGATTCTTGTTGGTACCCATGGGTTGCTTCATCCAAGAGTACCTTGTAGACTTGAGGTGAATATTTATCTAAGAGGACAAGTTTGAATTCACCTTAGCTAATAGAGAGCTTTATGCCCTATCGATTATATCTTATTAATTCATATCTCAAAGATTTAAGGAAATTGGGGAACATGCGGGCTATAATCATGATCGTAATTTAGTGGTGCTATTTAACGGTAAAGCCACCCAGTTCAGAGGGTCTCGGTCATAACAATTTACTTGTGGTGTTATTTGGTGGTAAAATCACTAGTTAGAGGACACGTGCTACGTCCGTAGTCCTTACTAGTAATAGGTTGTTTGAGAATGAATCGTAGTAATATTATCGATCAGACATTCGCTTTTTATGAGCTGAATGTTGACCTCTGTTAAGTAAAAAAAAAAGAAAGAAACAAAAAAAAATCAATCAAAATCCCTCACCTGCTCCCTGCCAGAGCACGTCGCTCCCCACGTCGGGCTGTTCGTCGCACGTCTAAGCCACGACCGATGTCGTTTCTCCCCACGTCGCAGCAGCTCGCACGACTTGGCGTCGTTAAAAGGAGGCGAGAGCGAGGCCTTCGGCCTCCGCACACAATCCCGATCTCTCCTTCAAGCCGCAAGCCTGCTCCAGCTCTCCCCTCTTTTGTGTTGCTCGAGCTCGTCGTCGCTGTTCGACTTTGCTTCTCCGACTCCTTCCAGTCGGATCGAAGTTACGACAGTTCGATCGGAAGCAACTCGGGAGCCGCCGGCTGTGAAGACAACTTTCTTCCCTCTCTGAGCCCTTCTTCGACCCCTTCGTGCTGAACGACTTCGCACCTCCACGACTTTCCCTTCCCGTCGGATCGGAAGGAACGACAATTTGATCGGAGGCAGGAGCGGGAGTTCGCTGGCTTCAAAGTAACTTTCTGCCCTTCGCACGCTCTTTCGACCCCTTTCTAGCTGTCCGACCTCGCTCCTTCCACGGCTTTCCCTCTCGGTCGGTTCGGAAGTGACGACATTTTGATCGAGAGGAAGAACAGGAGCTCACGGGTTGTGAAGGTAACTTTCTGCACCAGAACTTCCCCTTATAGCTCCCAATTGTGCTCATAGCACCAGAACAGAACAGATATACAGAAATTCAGAACTACACAGAACTTCTCAGAACTTCCCCTTATAGCTCCCTTGTGCGTACATCACCAGAACTTCCCCTTATAGCTCCCAATTGTGCTCATAGCACCAGAACAGAACAGATATACAGAAATTCAGAACTACACAGAACTTCCCAGAACTTCCCCTTATAGCTCCCTTGTGCGTACAGCACCAGAACTTCCCCTTATAGCTCCCTTGTGCTTACAGCACCTTCCCCTTACGGCTCCCAATAGCATACAAATAATTAATTCAATTCAGAACAAATCCGGACAAATTCAGAAATTGTACGAAAATCCGGCGGCATAACGGTAGTATACGGAATTTACACAAAAATTCACCGAAATAGAATTTCGCCAAATTACCACAGAACATTCACAACAATATTATAAGACTTTTATTCTACTGCCACAATATTTACAGACATCATGAAAATTTACAGTCAACAGAAAACGCAGTCAAATCAAAATTTGCTGGTCAAAAATCTCCAGAAAATAATCAAAATGTGCACACTCGGCACCTCAGAAACATATCAAAAGTTACGTGGTAAAAACTGAACCAGTCGGAAAATGCGGACGAAATTCGCTAACAAAAACAAAATCCGGACAGAAAACTCGTTCAAACTTCACAGTTCTGAAAATTGAGAAAGGCGGAATGTGCCTTACCTTGCGTACAACACTTTACTGAACTGTCATGACGGACGAAAACGGTCCGGCGTCGCTCGACAATCAACTTTTCCAATATTGCCCTCGACCTTCTCTCTCCTCGGCTGAAATTAGATATTTATTTTGATTTTCTCTCTCTTCAAAATGAGTTGATTTCAGCTTTAAAACACTCTGATCGGCCTGGCCGATCGCACGATCGTCCTGGACGATCTGAACAAATTCCATACCGTCCTGGGACGGTTTCGCAGGATGATAATTAATTTCCAGGATGATTTGCTCTCTGACTTTTGCCATACATTGATCGTCCCGGGACGATCCCAGATCGGCCTGGACGATCCATACAAAAAATTTTCCTGTAACTTCTGGACAAAAAACTGGAACAGAATTACAACTGATCGTCCCAGGACGATCCATGATCGGCCTGGACGATATGATCAAAACTGCTGTTACATTTTAAATATTTGTGGTCCCATGTGATTGAAATTTTATGTCAACACGGCCATCATCGAGATATACTTATGGGCAATTTCATTTCAGTGATTGAACCTTGTTGATTTTGTCTATTTGTTGACAGAGGATCGAGTTTATTATAGGCTTTGTGTATTTGTTAATGAAATTTCTTTGTTATACATTGATCCCTAATAACTTCATTTCTCGTTATCACTAACAACGTTGATACATGCCCTCACTTATAAAGCTGATGCAAGTCACACCAACTTTGACTCCCAATATCAAGAAGAAATTTTATGATAAACTTCTAAGTCTTTTATCTCCTCTCCTTAAAAGAGAGAAACTAAATAAATGAAAAAATAATCTTCTCATGCCACCAGGCTTTTCTAAATTTCACCACAAAATATATTATAGACATTTTATGTCTTATATAGTATATCGACACCTTCCCTATTCATGGGGAGGGCATAATTTGTAAATAATGAAAAATACTTGTGAAGTCATTTCAATTGGGTTAGACCTCAATTTTTTATATCATATTTTTCATGTTGAAATTATGGCATCTCTTACAACTCTTTTCTTAATTGTGTGGGCGTTGGATCTCCATGTAATACTAAGAAGCTAAACCATCTTATTCTACAGTTATGAATGTTCATACATGTAGCAATTTAGTACTATATACAACTTCAAAGAAATATTCATGTTATTATCTCAGGCATGGTTATAAAAAAGTTTTACCATCCAATATTTTTATATGCATTCATGGTAAGCTTACGGACATTCATCTTGTTAAAAGCTTCCAATAAATATGAAATTTTTGTAAAGAAAGTATCCAATGAGTTTAAAACTCTACATATAGTCCCCAACTGAACTTTTACTTGGGCAAGATCATATTCATGACCTTAAAGAGTGTAACAATGGTTTAAAGAAAAAATCAATTTTCACCTTTGATTAAAGACACACATGACATTGCCCCTTTCCAATCAACGTGTAATCAATTCTAATGGAATTAAAATCGACGTCTGTTACACAAGTTGACATTAATGGCCTACATTTTGATAAATAATTATACAGAGATCAAACTTTTTTTGGGGAATTTGATTTGTTAGTCTGTCAAATTAGAGAATGTGAAACTACAAGAGTATAAATTATTGGGCAAACTAGAAATATTTGCCTATTGATGAGTTGGTAGGGGATGATAGGCATATAGACGGTTGTGGTCTAGTTATAGTGGTTTAATAATGGTCGGATAGTAGTAGTTTGATAATGGAAGTCGAGCAGTGGCGGTCTTACAATAATGCTTAGGTTGAAGTAGTCTAGCAATGACAGTTGAATAATAACAAAGGTCAAGCGGCAATGGTCTGACAACGGTGGTCGAGTGGCATCATTTCGATGACAAAGGACGAGCAAAAGCAGTTGGAAGGCAGAGATTAGGTGGCGGCGATCAATAATAATGGTACAACAATAAAGGTGGTTTAACGATGAAGGTCGAGTGGTGTCTATCCAACAACAATGGTAAGATCACAGCAATTCGACAGTAGATATCAAGCAGTGGTGGTTCGATGGTGGTCGGCCAACAATGATTGTCTGATGGTAGTGTTCCGATGGCAGCAGTTGAGTAGTAGTCTAACAACAACCCGATAGACTTATGGAGATAAAGTGATGGTTTGATGGCAGTGGTCGAACGACAATGATAGACAATAATGTCTATTTATAAATTTTGAAAGTGACATGCCCTATAAATACAATCAATTTTATAACACTCCGTTGAACAGATCATATTGATTTCATAATCATAGATTATTTTTTCAACATTTAAATACCTTAATGATATTAGAATTAAATAACCTTGACCTCGTTATATTTTCTCGTTGAAGCACCTGATTCAACTATAACTATCCAATTAATGTCTCTAAGTTTTCATCTATGTTTGAACTCAAATCAATTTTCATATCATCAAGCCAATTAATTTTGCTATAAATTTTTTAGAAACCCACTTCTTGGTTTATGAGAGGTTCTTGATCGAGAGGGAAAGAAACATAGACAGAGGAAAAACTGTGTAAAAATATATTTCCAATCTTGTCTAATTAGTACAGAGACCTATCTATATATAAAACTCACTAGGCTGTCTGCCTGGAGATCTATGCAAAGCTAATTACAGTAAAGCCATAAAGTAAATACACCTGATGTATATTAGGTACAATTCTCTAACATCCCCCTTCAAACTAATGGATCTTGTATGACACTTAGTTTGAGACGAAGAGTATGAAATCGAGGAGTTGAGAGAGGTTTTGTTAAAATATCGGCGATTTGATCGACAATACTAATAGGTAGTAGACGAATGTTGTTGTTTATGATTTGATCTCGAAGAAATCGTTGGTCAATCTCTATGTGTTTCTTACGTGCGTGAAAGACTGGATTGTTGGCGAGAGCCATGGCGGATGTGTTGTCGCAAAATAAATCTGTCGGTTGATTGGACTGGATACCGAAATCAGCAAGTATTCTTTTGAGCCAAATAATATCGGCAGTTAGTGCCGCAAGCGAGCGGTATTCAGATTCGGTAGATGAACGGGCTACGTTGTGTTGCTTCTTTACTGTCCAGGAAATAAGGTTTTGGCCTAGGAAAGAACAGTAGCCTGATGTAGATTTCCTTGAAATCGGATCGCCCGCCCAATCCGCATCTAAAAAAGAATGAAGAACGAGGTTAGTTTTTGTAATAGGTAAACCATAATTAACCGTACCTTTGAGATATCGTAGTAGTCGCTTTAGAAGGAATGAGTGTTGAGGAAGCGGATCGTACATGTGCTGAGATAGCAAATTTACGCTGAAGGCAATGTCAGGGCGAGTGATCGTTAGGTACTGCAAGGAACCAATAATTTTTCTGTAGGTTACCAGATCATTGAGTTCGGTATTATGAGGAAATACCGCAGGAAGTTTTGTAGCCGTAGGATTTGAGAGGGAGTTGCAGTTGATCATGTCTGCTTGGTTAAGAATTGAGACCATGTAGTTAGCTTGTGATAAGAAATACCTGGATGGTTCCTTTTTTATTTGAATACCGAGAAACTCGTTTAATTTGCTTCACCCAATTGTTTCATTGTAAATTGAGTGCTCAGCTTGGTTAGAAGCTGCGTGATAGCAGTCTGATTGTTACCTGTTACTAAAATATCATCCACATAAACGAGAAGAAATATGTTGATGTCGGCTTGTCGAAGGATGAGCAGCGACTGATCAGATTTGCTATGTTCGAACCCGAGAGACAGCAGATAGGTGGTAAATGTGGTGTACCACTGTCTTGGAGCTTGGCGAAGACCGTAAATGGCTTTATGAAGGTGACATACGTGATTGGGGTGAGTAGAGTCCTCGAAGCCCTTCGGTTGAGCCATATATACGATTTCTTGGAGCTTACCGTGCAAGAATGCGTTCGCCACATCGAGCTGTTGCACAGGCCAGGAATTGTACAAGGCTACGCTTAGGAGAATGCGGATGGTCGGTAATTTGGCGATGGGACTGAAGGTCTCGTTGTAGTCAATGCCTTGCTCTTGATGATTTCCAAGGGCGATTAGACGAGCTTTGTGACGAGCGATCGAACCGTCGGAGTGAAATTTTGTACGAAATGTCCATTTACACCCTAAGATAGAGGCGTTGGATGGTGGTTCCACGAGGGTCCAGGTGCCTTGTTTGTGGAGAGCGAAGAACTCAGATGCCATTGCCTTGCTCCATTCAATATGTTTGACAGCTGCTGTGTACGTAGTAGGGTCTAGTTCCCGCTGAGGAATGGTGTTTAGGTGCAATAAGTTTAATCTTACCCGTGGCTTAAGTGAGCCAGTCTTCTACCGTGTAATCATAGGATGACTTGGTGCTTGGGTAGCAATGTTTGGCATAGGAGCATTGGTAGGAGACTGGACCGCATTGCCAGGCGAAGCTGGAGTAGGTTCGGTGGAGACCTGTTCGACGAAATGCCTAGAGTCGGTGTTGGATTGTCCAGCATCCATAGATTGGTTGTTGATGGAACCTATGGTGGAAGTAGGTATGAGGAGCGATGGATGATTGAGATTATTATTCGGAGCCTATGCGAGGTGATTGATTTCTGCAGAGAATGGAAAATTGTGTTCATTGAACAATACATGTCGCGACATAAAAATTTTATGAGAAGAGATATCCAGACACTTATAACCCTTATATGTTTCGGAGTATCCAAAAAATACACAAGTTCGTGCCCGAGGCTGAAGTTTATGTTGGAGGCTAGGATGAACAAACGGATAACAGGCGCACCCAAATGTTTGCATATTTTGATACTCCGGTTTGCGGTGGTGGATGAGTTCGAAAGGCGAGATGTTCTTTGTTGTAGGTGATGGCATTCTGTTAATTAAATAAACTGACGTGATAATGGCGTCGGGCTAATATGTGGACGGAACCGATGCGGTAAACAGTAAGGAGCGCGTAGTCTCTAGTATATGCCGGTGCTTTCTCTCGGATACCCCATTCTGTTCGGGCGTATACGGACACGAAATCTGATGAGTAATGCCGTTAGTATTGAGAAACTGTGTTAAAGCATGGTTCGTGTATTCAGTTCCACCATCGGTGCGAAGGCATCTGAGTGAATGTGAGGTGAGTTTCTCGACATAATTTTTGAAATTAATGAATATAGATGTTACTTCATTTTTGTGTTTCATAGGGAAGAGCCATGTAAACCTCGTGTAATCATCAATAAAGAGAACGTAAAACTTGTAACCTTGATGAGAAGCGATAGGGGCCGGACCCCATACGTCGGAGTGAACAACCTCAAGAGGTATGTTCCTCCGATTATCTGAAGTGTTAAAGGGCAGCTTGTGCCCCTTTGCCAGAATACAGGAACTACAAGGAAAGTTATTAGAATCTATATTGAGAGAAGGGTTACATTGAGAAATTAGATTGAGAATCTTAAAATGCGGATGTCCTAGGCGATTATGCCAGGACACCGTCGGTTTCTTGGTTGCCGTCAATGCCGAGGTAGAAGATTTCGCAGGCTGCAGCTGAAGCGGGTATAGTCCTTCATGACATGGTCCGCGAAGCAGTATTTTCTGTGTCTGAATATCCTTAAAAACAAAACCGTTAGGCTCAAAAATGAAACAAATATTGTTATTCTTGGTTAACTTAGAAATTGAAAGTAAGTTGTACTAAAGATCAGGAATATGCAAGATCTTTGCAAGATTGAGCTCACGGTTTGCAGTTTGCAACAAACCTGAGCCGGAGTGAGCTATCGACATGGATCGCCCATCTCCGATCGTAACGCTGTCCGAGCCTTGGTATGGTGTTGTTATTGATAGATTGTCTAGTGAATTGGTGAGATGAGATGATGCCCCGGAGTCAAGAAACCAATTCGGAGCAGATTGCTCTTGTGTAGCTGTGAGAGCAGTGTTTCTTGTACGGGGCACGTAACTCTCGTTCAGTCGATGCCAACAGTTCGCTGCGGAGTGGCCACGCTCATGGCAGATATGGCATGTAGTTGTGGAGTCTGCCGATGTTCTTACATTGGTTGAGTTGCTGTGATTGGCGCGACCGCGCTGTCGACGTCCGCGACCTCGCTGCGAGTATAGGGCAAGGTTTGGATCTGCAGTAGGCAGATCTCTTGCGGCGTCTGCAGAGATGTGAACTTCTTCACTGAGCAACAGCGGATAGAGATCGTCAAGGCTTATCGGAGTGAGCATAGTGCGAATTGCTGTTTTGAAGGCTTGATAGGATGGTGCTAGATCATTCAAGATATAGAGGATTATATCTTCAGTGTCCACCACTAAGCCAGCCGCCGCGATTTGATCAACAAGCGACTTAATATCGGTAAGATAATGAGTCATCGTAGAGGTTTTCTTGGAGATGTTGTGAAGCTCATTTTTGAGCTGTATCACTTTGGAGCGATTTGTGGCTTGGAAGCGAGTTTCGAGTGCTGACCAGATTTTGGATGTGGAATCAAGATGAATGATGTAGGGTAAAATGGATTGAGAGATAGTCGAACACAAGGCAGCGGCAAGATTCTGATCCGTTAACTGCCATTGTGTGTATTTGGGATTTTTGGTGAGAGTTTGATCGGAGCGCCTGATTTGCTTTTCCGGGGGAGGAAGAAGGGGTTCAAGAAATTTGTCAAACCTGTTTGCCCGGAAAAGTTTGACGATATGAGAACGCCATAGCATGTAATTCTCTGTTGAGAGCTATACAGGCACAATGTTCTTTAAGTTTCCGACCACAAACTTTAGGGAAGAGGAGATGACACCTTCTTCTTCAATCTTCTCAGCTTCCGTGTTCTCTTCCATTTGAGATGACGCCGCTGAGTTTTCCATCTTCCGATCTTGGCTTCACACCCGCTCTGATACCATGTAGAAACCCACTTCTTGGTTTCTGAGAGGTTCTTGATCGAGAGGGAAAGAAACAAAGACAGAGGAAAAACTGTGTAAAAATATATTTCCAATCTTGTCTAATTAGTACAAAGACCTATCTATATATAGAGCTCACTAGGCTGTCTGCTTGGAGATATATGCAAAGCTAATTACAGTAATGCCATAAAGTAAATATACACATGATGTATATTAGGTACAGTTCTCTAACAAATTTGCTGAATTCAAATTTTGAAAAACTTTCACTTTAATTTCAATCAAGATTCATGTCCAATGTAGTTGATTTTTCTATAACCCATCAAGTCTAAATACTAAACTTTAAACCAGCAGCAGGACAGCTATGCATATAAAAATATAAAGATTGGAATTAAAAAAAAGCACAGATTAATGAACCAAGGAAACTGGAATCCACCACATGACTCCTTCAAACAAGACATCTAATGACAAAAAGCTCTTATTGTGATCTTCGTCCTTCACATCCTAACATCAAATAGAACAAAACTATACCAAGCAAAATTCTTATCTAAGTTCAACCTCCAGCTGTTTCTTGTATCTTTCTATCTAACAGCTACAACCCATTAGCAGCTTCACCTGCTATATGCCTATATAGCCATGGCCTGTCTTCTCCTCCCTCTCCACACCAAATCTTCTCCATTTTCTCCTATTTTTTCTTCACTTAAGAACTAGCGATCATGGCTGTCGTCTCCTTCTTTCAAGCTCACTTTCTTCCTCTCCTTGCGACCTTGGCCTCAGGCCCGATCATGGGGTTTTCAGGCGTTAGAGCTCAGTGTTATGGTAGTAGAGTCCGTGACGAGAAGAAATATATGAAGAGTAGTACAAAGAGAGAGTCATCTTCCCGTTACTTGCAGAATAAAGTGAGATGATACATATGAAGTTAATTTTTAGGGATTGTTTGTTTTGCCAAAAAAGAATGTTGAGTGAAATGAAATGCAATGTAAAACGAATATAATATATTTGAAATATTTAGTATTAGTTTGATGAGTATTTTTTTTATTCTATTTGAAGTATAATGAATGAAGTGTATACTCAATGATGATAGTGGCCAATGACTAGTAGAGTTGTGGTTGATGATAGGCTGCAATGATCTGATGGCAAAGGTCGAGCGATAATAGTCCAATGGTGGAGGTCAAGTGGCACTGAACAATGGTAGAGGCCCGACCATGAGATGGTCTAACAACAAAGATCAGGTGGGGGTAGTCCAACAACGGTGGCCGGGCGATGGTAATTTGATAACAAAAATCGGTTGGTGGTTCAACGGTAGATGTCAAGCAAGGATTATCTGACAATGGTGGTTCACTGGTGGCTATCTGACAACGATGATCCAATGATGTTGGTCCGACAACATTAGTCGAGTGGTGGTCTGATGATGACAATAGAATAAAGGTCCGATTGTGGGAGTCCAATTGTTGTGGTTCCGCGACAGTGGAGTGATGGTTGTTGTTCGATGGTGACGATCAGGTGATGGTTTGAACATAGTTGTCATAAAGTTGTCAAATGTAATCGGTCTGGCAATGGTTCGATGGTAGCAGTTTGACGATGATGGTTTGGCGGTGGTCAAATAATGACAGTTGAACAATGGTCTTACAGTCGTGGTTAATCGAATGTCTAACAGTTGTGTATAGGTGGAGCTCTAGCATTCTTCAAGCCTCAGAACTCTATTGAATATCAGGTCAAAGGTCTCCTTCATAAAGGCAATGGAGACCTATTTATAAATTTTGAGAGTTATATGCACTATAAATATATCCTAAATCTAGAACACTTCGTCGATGACTTGTACTAATTCCATTGAGCATAGATCATTTAATAGGATTTAAGCATCTTAATAATATCTAAGTTAAGTGATCTTAAGCTCGTTGGATTTGTCTCATTAAGACACTTAATTCAGTTATAAGTATGTAAATTCAAAGATCATTTATTCCTCTAATTAATGTCCTAAACTTTTAATCTATACTTTTAAGTGCTTGAATTGGGCTCATGTGGACTCTGGATTGATCTCTTTTTTATATCGTAGGATTCGTCTCATCAATCCAATCAATTTGACTGTAAATTTGCTTAAATCTGAGATCCCATGGTCAATAACTCAACTTTATAATTTTTTTGCTCTAGTTTGATTCATGTTCCATTAAGTGATTTTTTCTTCGGTAATCTATCAAGCATAAGAACTATCTAGTAGACCAAATGGCGAACAGCTATACATATAAAAAAAACAAAATGAAGATAGAGATTCAAAACAAACACAGACCAATGAACCAAGGAAGCTGGAATCCGCCACCTGACTCCTTCAAACAAGACATCTAAGGACAAAAAAGCTCTTATTGTGATCTTCGTCCTTCACATCCTAACATCAAACAGAACAAAAAATACACCAAGCAAAATTCTTATCTTTCATCAAACAGCTGCAACCCATCAGCAGCTTTCCAGCTATTGGATGTTTTCTTCTTCCTTCTTCTCAAACTTTGGTTGAGCTACAATATTTGATTTCACTTCCAAGTATAGGAGAACAGCCTTCCCAGATCTCAGACTACGTGAAGGGGCTATCAAAATCGGATTACAGGTAGGGTTTGGGTCCAACCCGGAACTGATCCAGCATTATTTGAGTAAACCCGAACCTGACCCAGAAAACGGGTCAGGTTTTCAGACCCGAACCTGACCTGCTTCGGGTCCGGGTCAACCCGACATGGCCCGTAACTATGGATAGTAGGAGTTGGCTGCATCCTTCAGACGGCGTTTGCTTTAGGCAACGACGGGATAGGGGGACGATGATGTTGAATCGCGAGGGGCTGAGGGCCCATCCAGTGGCCGGTCTTAGCCTCTTAGGTCGCGAGAGGCTGAGGTATGCATGCATGCAAGCAATCTGAACCAAGATGATGATGCCGACGCGAACTGAGGCGAGGCCACAACGCCAACAAGCGACTTGAAGGCGAGACAGCTGGACCCGAACCTAGGGGGCGAACGAGCAGCGACTCGACCAGACGACGCCGACAAGACTCGATCAGACGACGATGTCGACGAGACTCAATCAGGCGGCGTCAACTCGACCAAATGATGTCGGGTCAATCCGGGTTGGTTTTGGGTTGCTAGATCAACCCGAACCTAACCCGGTTTTCCAAATGGGTCAGAATCCTAAACCCGAACCCCACCCGTTTCTCAAATGGGTTGACCCTAACCGGCAATTTTCGGGTCGGGTTCGGGTCGAATTTTCGGATCGTGTTAAATATTTACACTCCTACTTGGAGTTTGGGGTTATAGTGAAGAATGTCTTTAATTCTTGGAAAGATTTTTAGGGTCATCATCTCAAAGGAACTTATTATATTTTTGAAGGGCTTTAGACAAGGGAGCTTTCTTCTTTCCTTCCCTGAGATAACAATCTGCAGAGACCAGCAAGCATATAAGTCTTTCAGTCTATTGTAGGAGAAGCCTTGCTCTAGTTAGGCGTGTAAATGGGCTAAAACTATAGATGGCTTAAATTGAAGAAAACTACTTGAGCCTTCTTCATAAAAAGATCAAATGTAAGAGAAACCTTAATCACATTAAAGAGTTATTTCCTGATCAAGGGGCTATTATCATTCAATCTAAGATCAAATATAAAATTATTCATTAATTTCAAAATCTATTTTATCATGGCATTTGATTACTTGGGAAGGGAAATTCTTCTTCATAATTTGGAACTTATCAACTCATAATGTCTTTTGTTTGATCCAAACTTGTTCATGGAAGACACCCGACCTTACTAGCAGGTCAAAACGAAGAGTGAGGGAGTGAGCTAAAAACCTATAAGAGAATTGAGAGATAGAGATAAAGAGTACAGAATAAAGTAGTAGAATACTCAAAGAAACCGTGAGTCTCTAATCTTGCATAGTATCCATAATATAAGTCAACATTTAGTCAAATATCTCAAACTATTCCTCATCGCTTCTTATTTATAGGGCTCTATGGGCTACATAAAAAGCTACACAAGAAAAGTAAAAAGTAGTACAACACTACACAATATACCCGTACAACACTACACAGTACCTTTGACATGTATCACCTCTTGATTGGCAGAAGGAGGGCAAGGCCGGAAGGCTTCATCGAATTGTTTCCGAGCGAGTCCCGTATTACCGAGTAAACAAGGGCGAGTTTGCTTGGCCAAGCATGGATATGAGAGGGGACCAACAATTGAAGAGTGGCTTTATATGGCTAGCGACTTGTATGGAGTGCTAAGATTGCCAGCTACCTATTAGATACCTACGAAGGCATATGCGCTTATACATCTTTAATTAAGTTGGAGATTAAAAACATTGTCGTTTATATTGTTGACGATCAGTCTCTTGGTCAAGAAAAATTTACACTGAGAGATAATTGAACCACAGTTCACAAAAGCTGTACTGTAATTTTTTTTCAAAACAAGAAAACTGTCTAATTGCTTTAAGCACATTGAAAGCTGCTGCCTTGATTACCACAAAAACCTTAATGCTTATCTCATCAAAGGCCTCAAATCAATTCCACTTTGGTAATACACTTCACAAAATTATTGGTGAACTCTTGCTAACAGAAAGAATGAAGTTGATTCATCCTAAAATTATAAAAAATTCTCTAACATCTTGAAAATTCCTTTATCTGAGTCCACCGAGAAGCTCAACTTAATCCTCTTCGACATGCTGGTTTTCCTCAACAGTTTGGCACCAAAATCAGTGGCTGAATATCTTCCTTTCCTTTCTCCGTAATCATTAATGGTGCTATGGAGGAACTATATTGTATCATGAAAGCAAAATGATGCAATAGCAATTATGAACTAAGGCTTCGTTTGGTTCTTCCGCTCCTTTTTGTAAAAAATAGTTTTAGAAATAATGATTAATTAAGGGAATGAAGTTTTTTAACGGAGAAGCAAATATCAAAAGGCTGCTCAAAACAGATGAAAAATGAAGTTTCCTAAAAAGTATTTCTAAAGAAGCGTCACATCCAAACAAAGACCAAAAAATAATTTCTCCGTTCCTAAACAAAGAAGAAAAAAAAATGCCGAAACAAATGAGGCCTAACTCTATCTCTCGCTTGACGTTTTATGTTGATTTGCTCTTTTTTAGACACGCTAACGAGATGACCATTTTTGCTTTACTATATGTTATGGCTTATATTAAGAAATGTAAAGATGGACTTAAAAAGATATTATTAGAAAGTATTAAAAATAATATTTTTATTAGATTTAAATGAGAATTTGACTCTTACCAAGACACAAGGGAGAAGAAGGATTCATGTAGTCAAACCCACGTAGTGGGATAAAGGTTTGATGATGTTGCTGTATCTGATTTGAAGATGTTTGATAGTAAACTTGGTTTACGTGTTAATATTAACAAGTAAGATATTATCTTATTCTATTATGTCAACAACTATGATTATCTAACTTAATCCTCTTCGACATGCTGGTTTTCCTCAACAGTTTGGCACCAAAATCAGTGGCTGAATATCTTCCTTTCCTTTCTCCGTAATCATTAATGGTGCTATGGAGGAACTATATTGTATCATGAAAGCAAAATGATGCAATAGCAATTATGAACTAAGGCTTCGTTTGGTTCTTCCGCTCCTTTTTGTAAAAAATAGTTTTAGAAATAATGATTAATTAAGGGAATGAAGTTTTTTAACGGAGAAGCAAATATCAAAAGGCTGCTCAAAACAGATGAAAAATGAAGTTTTCTAAAAAATATTTCTAAAGAAGCATCACATCCAAACAAAGACAAAAAAATAATTTCTCCGTTCCTAAACAAAGAAGAAAAAAAATGCCGAAACAAATGAGGCCTAACTCTATCTCTCGCTTGAGGTTTTGTGTTGATTTGCTCTTTTCTAGACACGCAAACGAGATGACCATTTTTGATTTACTATCTGTTATGGCTTATATTAAGAAAGGTAAAGATAGACCTAAAAAGATATTATTAGAAAGTATTAAAAATAATATTTTTATTAGATTTAAATGAGAATTTGACTCTTACCAAGACACAAGGGAGAAGAAGGATTCATGTAGTCAACCCCACATACTAGGATAAAGGTTTGATGATGTTGTTGTATCTGATTTGAAGATGTTTGATAGTAAACTTGGTTTACGAGTTAATATTGACAAGTAAGATATTATCTTATTCTATCATGTCAACAACTATGATTATCTATCCTTGGATTCTTATTGGAAAATAGTGTCTTATAAACTTTAAATTCCTCTTTGGAGCTATAGATCTCGTGGTTTATTTGAGTTAACTTTTTTACCGTTTTATTTTTCAGATCACGACAGGCTACTTTCTTTTTTTTTTGCTTTCAAGAAATTTTTGTTGCTAGGAAGCTACTTTTTCCAACAACTTTTAAAAAAGTTATTTTTCTCACAATAATTTTACAACCACTTTTATAAAAAGCTATAGTCGTCCCAAACATATCATAAGTCTTCATTTGAGATAACTTATGTTTTTCTATTTATGCTTTTAAAAGCTTCTTTTCCAACTACAGTTTTAAATATATTTTTAAATAAAATAGCTTTTTGAAGACAAATTAAAAAAAAAAAAAGCTATGTAGAAGCTCTCATTCCAAACATACATTATTCTTTATTGATTGATTTTTCTAACACAAAAAACAATCGAAAAGCTATCCCAAACAAAGGCTAAGCCTCATACCGATCCTCTTTGCTAAATTAATTAAGCCTGTAAAATCAGAAGGCATTGGAATTTCATTTTTGGATCCTCTTTGCTAAACTCTTGCTTTGCATAAGGCTTATTCCTCTATTTGTAATTATGAAAATAATCATTTATCTATTTAAAACCAACTGTGATGAAGACAGCTTCTCCTTTTCTGATGCCAAGAAATTTATGTTTTGATCTAAGAAGCATTCAATTAGGTACTCTATATTTATATGTGAAAGGTTTGATTGAATGGTTTTAACACTATGGATAGTCTTCAAATCAGAGGTTTATGTAAGCATAATACACAATGTATTTTGTCCCACACTTGTACTCACACTATTTCTATTTTTCTTACACACTCATATATACTCTGTAATGAATACCTTGAGAGTCATATAATAAGATACTTATTTTTCCCTCTATCTCTGTTCGCTTTTCCTCTCCCTTTCTCACATGGTATCAGACTGCTAGGATGGGGGATCAAGATTCTACCTCCACCATTCCCCCCGACTCCACCACCACCCTCTCCGTCACGCCGGAACTCACAATCCCGCCAACGCTCAAATTCATTCTCTCCAATATCAAGAACCTCATCTCCTACACTCTCACTGCCGAGAACTACGCTCTATGGCGCACTCAGATCTTTCAACATATCACCGCCAATGGATATGCCAATTATCTTACCAGGAGCATCGAGCCAACGCCGGAGATCAACTCGGCCGAATACGCTCGCTGGAGAATGGTAGACAGCAATCTCATGTCCGCGATTTTCTCCACCATTTCACCTACGATCCTGCCATACGTGATCACCGCCACTACCGTTCATGAAGTATGACAAATTCTTGAACGTCGCCTTCTCGCGTCCAGCTGTTCCCGCATACTTCAACTCAAGAACGAGTTGCATCACATACAAATGCAATCTCTCACAATGCAACAATATTTGGCAAACGTCAAGAACATTGTGGACACAATCGCCGCCTCCGGAACAAAAATCGATCCGGAGGACATAGTGCTGTACATTCTCAATGGCTTACCCGCCAGCTATAATTCTCTCAAAACTTACATTCGATCTTCAGCTATATCAGCCGATCTCGATTCTTTATACTCGCTCCTATGTAGTGAAGAACTGCATATCAACCAAGAACTCAAGAAAGAATCTTCTCAACCCACTGCCGTCTACTATGCTGCAAATTCTAATCAGAACCGATCCAAGAACTCAAAATGCAACACCCGGTACCGCAATAACGTACCCCGGCCAAATTCCGTCTCTGATCAATCAACCACTCCGGCTTCCGGTCAGATTCCTCCTTCCAGCGGCCGCCCGATCTGCCAAATATGCAACAAGATTGGTCACATAGCGATCAACTGTTGGCATCGGTGCAACATGAACTACGCACCGACTAATCCTACTGCCCCCCGCGCACATCTTGCGCAACCCACTCAAGATACCTCTCAGACTTGGATCTTGGACTCAGGTGCAACTGCACACATGACTGCGGATGGCAACGTTATACACAACCCGACCACTTATCAAGGCTCCGACTCGGTTTCGACAGCCAATGGTTCCGTCATGCCAATTCACAACTATGGTCAAGGTTTTCTACCTCTTCCAAACTCTCCGCGTAAGCTCCATCTATGTCATCTTCTTCACGTTTCTACCCTAACTCATAATCTCTTATCTGTCTCAAAACTAACTCAAGATAATTCTGTTTCTATCACTTTCGACTCTAACGGTTTTGAGGTTAAGGACCTACAGGATCACCAGCCCCTGCTTCGTGGTCGTCTGCTTAATGGAGTATACCAAATTCGGATGGCACCAGATCAAAGCTCCCAGGCGCTTCAAGCTACCATCACTTCTTCGTCTACCTGGCATGCCCGATTAGGACATCCAAATAATCAGATCTTTAATACAATTGCTCCATGTATTACTAATTTGAAAAACATTTCCTCTGACTTTCATTGTATCTCTTGTCGCATGGGCAAAAGTCACAAATTAAACTTTAATAATAGCAAATCCGAAACTTCTACACCGTTTGAACTGATACATTCTGATGTTTGGGGGCCGATTCATCATTCTGATTTTAATAATTTTCGCTATTACATTGTGTTTATTGATGACTTTACACGTTTCAGTTGGTTATATTTTATGAATTCCAAAAATCAAACAATCAACTGCTTTCAAAACTTTATCAAACTCATACAAAACCAATTCGCCAGTACACCAAAACTCTTCCGCTCCGATGGCGGAGGTGAGTTCACAAGCACAGCTTTTAGTTCTTTACTTCACAGCCATGGCATAATTCATCAACTGAGCTGTCCCTACACCCCCGAACAAAACGGCCTGGCTGAACGAAAACACAGGCATCTACTGGATCTAACCCGCACGTTACTACACGCCTCCAACCTG
>NW_021319911.1:1779715-1796743 GCF_001605985.2 Dendrobium catenatum
AACTTTATTTCTTACAAATTGATTTATCTTGCATGACCAATATCCAAAATTCATCAGAAAGTGCCTGATCAATATTAGTGGGTTCTATGGTTGAAATAAAGGCTGAATGATTGACTTCCTTATTTAATCCACGCCTAGTTCTAAAACCCTCACTAGGTTCTCTATAATCAATTCTCTTGGGTGGTTTTAGAAAATCTCAAATTCTCAGGCAAAGGTTTTCTCTTTCAAAGTTTTCTTCCACATTTTCTTCCAAATTTAATCTATCAATCTTTTGGGAGTTTTCTCAATTTCTTCTTCAACAAATATTTGGCTCTTCTAAATTTCCAGATTCATCAAATACAACATGTGTGGTTTCTTCAATAACTAAAGTTCTTTTGTTGAATACCCTATAAGATTTTCAACACTTGAATATCCAACAAAAATTCCTTCATTCTGATTTTGGATCAAATTTTCCTAAGGCAGATTTTCCATTATTATGAATGAACACCTTTGCAACCAAAAACATACAAATGAGATAAATTTGGTGTTCTACTTTTAGTAACTCATAGGTGTTTTATTTAAATTCGATCTCACTTCACTCTATTCAGAACATAACATGCAGTGTTAACCACCTCAGCCCAAAAATATTTAGGAAGAGAGTATTCTGTCATCATTGCTCTGGCGGCTTCTATTAATGTTCTATTTTTCCTTTCAACTACCCCATTTTGTTGAGGGGTTCTAGGTGCAGAGAAGTTGTGATCTATCCCTTTTTCTTTACAAAAATTTTCAAATCTTTCATTTTCAAATTCTCCTCCATGATCACTTTGTATAAGATATTATTTACATCCTATTTTCTCTGAATCCAAGTTGAAAAATTTCTGAATTCCTCAAATGATTCACTTTTATTGAAAAAGAAATCTAACCCAAGTGAATCTAGAGAAATCATCCACAATAACAAATCTGTATACCTTCCTCCTAGACTTACAGTTCCTACTGGTCCAAAAAAATCCATGTGAAGAATTTCCAATGTTTTACTAGTTCTAAGATCATTATTGGACTTAAAAGAGGACTTCACTTGTTTTCCTAATTGACATGCATCACAAAGATGGTCCTTAGTAAAGTCTAGTTTTGGTATACCTCTAACTAAATTCTTTTGGGTAATTATCCTAAGATTTTTAATACTAGAATGATAAAGTCTCCTATGCCAAAGCCAAGATTCATCAGAAACAGTTTTCAAATAGAAAGCAATAGGAGTATGAAATGAATTCAAATCTAGCATGTAAATATTGTTTACCCTTTTTCCATTTAAAACTTCTTTCCCATTTAGGCTTAATATGCAGCTAGTAGGTAAAAATTCACATTATAACCCTTGTCACATAGCTGACTTATACTTAACAAATTATGCTTTAAGCCTGCCAATAACACATTGTCTATAAAAAAGTTTTGAAATTACCAATCATACCTAATCCAACCACTTTCTTTGTGGTATTATCTCCAAGTGTAACCTTGCCTCCATTCCTGGCTTCTAACGATATGAATTGTGTAGTGTCTCCAGTCATATGCTTTGAACATCCGCTATCAGGTACCATATGCTCCCACGAGGTCTTGTGTGAGAGCAATCCTGCAAAAATATCAAATGTTAGACCTGGGAACCCAAACAAGTTTGGGTTCACCTTTTAGCAATTTATAATCAGATGCATGTATAATATGTCTAGGTTTATGCATCTTAGGTCTCCACACAAAATTAGATTTCATCATCAAGGTACAGGTGTGAGCTATATGTCCAAAAATCCACAATTATTACATTTAACATTAGGAAAAATATTCCTAAGTTTTCTTCCATTGTGATTGTCTTCTAAGGGATTTCATGAATTTAGGATAATATTTAGGATTTGTAAATTCTTCAAGTCTGGGGGGTTTCCTATTATCCTCGAGAGCTCTTATTGTTAGTTTGTAAAATAAATTCATATCTTCCAAGATTCGATTGGTATAATTGATTCTATATGCTTTGCTCTCAGATTCATCCTTAAAATTTTTAAATTCCTTTTCAAGATCAGTATAGGATGACTTTAGATTTTCAAATTCTTATTTAAGTCATCATATTCATCAAGTAGTTTCATGTGGTTGTCATCTATTAAAGCATGGTCTTTCCTAAGGATTTCATGTTCCTTCTTGAGCTCTTCAAATTCTAAACTTAAACTAGCATGCATCTTTTTCATTTTCTATATGCATCATGCATGTGTTCAGAAAACTTTCAAATAATTCATCATAGGATAAGTCACATACCTCTTCTTGATCTGAGTGATCCACATTGTCTGCCATCAAGCAAAGATTAGTGACTTCTTCTTCTTTTCTGTCTCAGATGAGTCTGAAGCTGAGTCCACCCAAAAAGCTCTTTGAAACTTCTTCTTGCCCTTCTTTACCATAGGTTTCTCCTCCATCTTCTCCTTACCAGGAGTGGCTTTGAGTTTTGGGAAATCAGTCTTGATATGACATGGTTTCCTGCATTCATAACAAATCACTTCATTAGAAACCTTGCCATTTCTGTTAAACTTACCTCTATTCCATAGCTGGCGTTTCTTCTGCTTCTCTTTAAAAGCTTCTGAATTGTCTAGTCATTAGTGCAACATCATCTTTCATCCTCAGGTTGTGAGTGTTCACTCTCTGACTCTTCCACTTTAGTGCTATATTCTTCTCCTTTCGTGGTTCACCTGCATCAATCTTCCTTTGACTTACTCCTTGCTCATAAGCAATGAGTGAACCAAGAAGATTGTCAATAGAATAAATTGTTAAATCTTTAGACTCTATAATTGCAGTAATATTTTGCATCATAAGCAGTAAGTAAACAGCGAAGAATCTTATTGACCATTTCAGCATTAGTTAATTCCCTACCAAGTGCATGCAAAGAAGTGATAATTTGTGTAAATCTTGTGTACATGTCGGAAATAGATTCATTAGGTTTCATGCGAAACAATTCATAGTCATGTAACAAGATATTGAGCCTTGATTGTTTAACCTCATTTGTCCCTTCATAAGTTATACAAAGTCTATCCCATATGTCCTTTCCGCTTTTGCAAGTGGAAACCCGCATGTAGTCTTCTGATTTTAAAGCACAAAAGAAACTGTTTAAACATTTGGCATTTAATTGTCTTAAGTCACGTTCTTCTACAGTCCAATCAGTAAAAGGTATTTCTACCATTACTCCATCAACTAATCTAGTTGGTTTTGTGTAGCCATCCTAGACTAACATCCACATGCGATAATCTAGTGACTGTAAGAAAGTAGACATGCGTGTTTTCCAAAAATCAAAAGGAATATTGTCAAAAAGTGAGGTCTAGTGATAGAGTAACCCTCATGTGTGTTTCGGTTTCCGAAAGTAGCCATCTACGTTAATCAAAAAGTAGATCAAACTTATGATTTTAAAATGGAGCTCTGATACCACTTGTTGAGTCTAGTAATTAGGTTGTTAAGCCTAAGTGAATGTCCCAAGGCTACCAAGAGGGGGGCGAATTGGTAGTTTAAAAAACAAAGTTAAAATTTAAGACCCCTTTTTGAAAATTATTGAACCGAAATAAAATCTCTTTTAAATTTTGTAGAAAAAAGTTTTTCAACCACAGAGTTTTTAAAACTGAAATAGAAAGTGCGGAAATATAAAAAAAAAACAGTAAAGTAAATGACACCAGATTTATAGTGGTTCGGTCTATAACCAGACCTACATCCACTCCCTAGAGGCACCCTCTGAGTATTGCACTAATAACAATAGTGACTCTCCTTTTGCACCCACAGCAAGGCAGAGAAACCTTTACAATACACCTCTTTTCACCACTCCCCGGGCGGCAGAGAACCGTCCGTCCTTTTACACAATTCCAAGTGTTGGCAGAGAACCGCCGTCCTTTTACACTATCCCTAGTGTTGGCAGAGAACCGTCCGTACTTTCACACTCTTCTAGTATGGGCAGAGAACCCTTCCGTCCTTTCACACTCTCCTAGTGTGGGCAGAGAACCCTTTCGTCCTTTCACACTCTCCAAGTGTGGGCAGAGAACCCTTCCGTCCTTTCACACTCTCCTTGTGTGGGCAGAGAACCCTTCGGCTGTTCACACTCTCCAAGTGTCGACAGAGAACCGGATCTCCTTGACAGATCTTCTCACAAGAATCTAGAAGGAAGAAGGAAAAGAGTGAAGTAATCCCAATTCACAAGTAGAGAATCTTACCTTTGAACTCCAAGTGAAGCCTTCTCGCTCCAGTGGTAGGAATCCTCCCTTGAATGCTCTCTTCCACTCTCTCTTGGCTATTCTCTCAAGAGGCACGAAGATCAAATGACAAAAAGATTGGGTGGCAGTCTAATTTGGACTATTTATACAAAAGACAAGAAAAACAGCCCAAAAACATCAAGTATTCAATTCTGTACGCAGTGGATCGTCCTATACGATTGTGGATAGTCCTGGACGATTTTACTTAAACGATCTGAAACGACCCTATTTGAATATGTGTACGAAATGTCTTCGTACAGCTGATCGTCCTGTACGAACTAGGTTCGTCCAATATAACGGTTATTGCAAGGTCGGTTCTAGAAACTGCTGAAAACTGTTCTAAGTCGGTTTATCGTTTGGACAAAAATTTATTCGTCTGGACGAAATTTTTACAGAGGACCGATCGTCCTGGACGATAATTTATTTTCGTCTGGACGAAAATTTTCCATAGGACCAATCGCCACGGACGATAATTTAATTTCGTCTGGACAAAAATTTTCCAGAGACCCGATCGTCCTAGATGATATTTAATTTCATCTGGACGAAATATTTCCAGAGAACCGGTCGCCACGGACGATAATTTAATTTCGTCTGGATGAAAATTTTCCAGAGAGCCAATCGTCCTGGACGTAATTTATTTCGTCTTGGACGAATAGGACTTAGAAAAATTTTTCGAGCAAGTTCCTATTCGTTCCATATGCTCTATAGGAGATAACTGTCTGATCGTCCAGTACGAACTGGAAAATCGTCCTGTACGACCTGTATGATCAGTATAAATTTTATATGATCTCCTTATGTGTGTGTATATTTTTATTCACTCAAAATACAATCACTCCCTTTCAATTTGATTTCTAAGAAAAGTGCAAGCTTCAAATTATACAAAATATCGCATGCTGAATTTAATTTGAAGTATTCGTAGTCTGGAGTTCGTTTTTTCCTGAAATGTCAGTACACACAAGAGCAAATACAATTCTTCAAAAAAATGTTAGGAGATAACTACACATTTGAACAATAATGTTTGGAATCATCAAAACTTCATAAGTTGCAAAAAATGTAAAGCATGCAAATAGCAACTATCTTAACAATACATATGTCGTCCTGTACGATCAGTTCAAAATTGCCTAAAATTGTCCGGACCACAGTTCTAGACGTACAGGTCATACATGCTGGACAATTTCAAAATGACATGATTGTCCGGGCCGATATGGATATCGGCCCATACGATTAGTTCAAATATAGGGAAATTGTCTGGGCATAGTTCTGGACGTACAGGTGATAAGCACTGGATGGTCAGGATTTCTAATCGATCATCCAGGACGATCATGAGATTATCCGGGATGATATGATCGTATCAATCAAACCTTAATTACTTTCCTTAATCATCAACTAATTTAGGCATGATTATAATGGATCGTTCAGGATGATACACATATCATCAGGGACGATCAGATCAAAGATCCAAAAATAAAAACTTGCCTAAATCATTCTAGCGGCTAAGAGTACGATCGTGGAATTTTAATAGATAACAATATAAATACTTGACCTAATTATACAAGACAATGTGGATCATATGGTCTAAAAGGGCTATTTTGTACTAATCATACAGAAGGATCTAGCGATCGTACTGGACGATCTTTGATGCAAATTTAAAATCAGGGCTTCTTTCGAAGGCTCTCTTTTTAATCTCTTATATTATCTTGTGAGATTTTGCAGAGAAAAAAGGGAGAGATTCTTGTGAGGGGGAGTTATGAGGGATTCACAACGATTACTCTAAGCAAGGTTTCCATTGTCTTTTTCAAGCTACTTTCGATTCTTTGGTGGATCTAGGAGAGACATTCTTCAGCATCAAATTTAGGTTCTCTGTCTACTCCAGGAGGGAGTAAAAGGATTCAGGTTCTCTGCCTTCACTAGGAGGGTGAAAAAGATTCAGGGTACACTTCCTTCGAGTTGTCCGATCCACTATAAATTTTTATATTGTTTTCTTACTACTTTCCACATTTATTTTTCCGCGCTTTGAATTTTCGTTGTGTTGATTTTTGGTTTGACTTTTGTGATTGTGATTCTAATTTAAAGAATTTTTAAAATACCAATTCACCCCCCCCTCTTGATTAGCCTCGAGCTAGTTCTTAGAGGTTTAACAACCTTCACAAATTTTCAAGTGGTATTAGAGCGGGATTCATAAATTAATGTTTTAGAAAACTATTAAAAAATGATCAATGGATAACTTTGAAAATCGTAATACCGCAAAATGATATTCAATCACACGACCACCTTTATTTAATACCGCCCCCCTCTTGATTAGCCTCGAGCTAGTTCTTAGAGGTTTAACAACCTTCACAAATTTTCAAGTGGTATTAGAGCGGGATTCATAAATTAATGTTTTAGAAAACTATTAAAAAATGATCAATGGATAACTTTGAAAATCGTAATACCGCAAAATGATATTCAATCACACGACCACCTTTATTTAATAATATTCCTTTTTATTTTTGGAAAATTTTCATGTCTACCTTTTTATAATATATAGATTATCGCTTATGGATGTTAGTTCATGAAGGATATTTTACACTTTCATGATTTATTAATGCCATTAAAACTAAACTTCCTTTTCCTGATGGAGCATAGAAGATAAAGATTTAGCCCAACTGAATGCAAAATATCTGAACTATTTTTTTGTGCTATAAAATTTGAAGATTACATGTGTGTTTCTACTTGCACTATTGGTAAGGAGATTTAGGACAAACTCTGTATAACTTATGAAGGAACTAATAAAGTAAAATAATCTAGGTTGAATATTCTGCTCCATGATTATGAACTCTTTTACATGAAACCTAGTGAATCAATTTTTAAAATTTATACTAGGTTCACTCAGATTATTACTTCCATGCATGCCATAGGAAGAGAACTTACTAACTATAAAAAAGTTAATAAGATCTTGCATTGTTTACCTACTTCCTATGATGTAAAAATTATAGCTATAACTAATTCTTAAGATCTGAAGGTTTACTCCATTGACAACTTACTTGGATCACTCATTTCCTACGAGCAAGGAGTGAGTCAAAGAAAGCTTAATGCATGTAAAAAGAGAAAGGAGAAAATTGTAACCTTAAAGGCTAATGATTCTTACAGTGATACTTCTGGATAAGAAGATGATGACATTGCACTGATGATAAGACAATTTAAAAACTTTTTAAAGAAAAAGTAAAGATGTTGTCAGCAATGGAATAAAGGTAAAACCAATAGAAATTCCAAAATATCTTCTAATGTCATCTATTTTGAATACAGAAATCCAGGGCACATGAAGACTGATTGCCCAAATCTGAAAACTCACCAAATCAAGGAGAAGGGTGAAAAAAACCTATGTTTGAAAAGGGCAAGCAAAGGACTCAAAAGGCTTTTTGGATAGACTTTGCTTCAGACTCATCTAAAACTAAAGTAGAAGAAGAGATAACATACCTGTGCTTTGTAGAAGATAATCATCTTGATCATTCGGATCAAGAGGAGGTATGTGAGCTTCCCAATGATGAATTATTTAAAGTTTTTAAAATAATTCATACTGTATATAGGAAGCTCAAGAAATTACATGCAAGCCTTATATCTGAATTTTTAAATCTGTAGAAAGAGCATGAATGCCTCATGAAATATAATTCCACTTTGGATAGTAATCACATGGCTTTATTAGATGAATTCGATACTTTAAACAAGAAGCATCTTGATCTAACTAATAACAATGATTCCTTAAAAGCATTCCATATTGATTTAGAAGATTCATTTAAGAAAATAAAGGTATATTTAGATGAAGCTGATGATAGGGAGCATGCATTAAAAATTGAAAATTCAATTCTTAAAAGTACAAACTAACTTTTAAAAATCAAATTAAATGCTTTCAAAGAAAATAAAACATCACCTACACTTGCACAATTACATAATCCATCACCACAGTATGCATCATTCAAACCTAGGAAGAGGCGCCATAACCCACATAGATTAGTAAACCCTTTTCCTAGTGTTAGTTATTTTTCTTGTGGCATAATAGGACAGATCTCACAATCATATTATCCACTGTATAACACATTTGTTATGGAGACCAAAATTTCATAATTCACAACATAGCATGCAAGCATTTCATACCACATTCCATAAGGTGTAAACCAAACTTATTTGGGTTCCCAAATCTAACCACTGATGATTTTATAGGGATTCTCTCACAAAAGCCTTGTGATCGCATGTGGTACCTAGACAGGGGATATTCAAGGCATAAGACTGGAGATGCAAATCAATTCATTTCGCTGGAGGCCAAGGCAGGAGATAAGGTGACACTTAGATATAAAACCACCGAGAGAGTGGTGGGCTAGTGTATAATTGGCAACTCAAAAAATTTCCTCATTGAAAATATTTTATTGGTAGACAGCTTAAAACATAATCCGCTTAGCAAAAGCAAGCTCTGTGATAAAGGCTTCAGCATCAAATTTTTATATACCAGTTGCATGATAAGCTTAAATGGAAATATTGTGCTACAATGAAAAAGAATCAATAATATTTACTTGCTTGATTTAAATTGTGTTGAACATGCTGCTTCTTTTTTCCTAAAAATTGTTGTTGATAAATCCTAATTATGGTATAGGAGATTGTGTCATGCAAGCATGAAAATCCTTAGAAAAATCTTCCAAAAAAACTTAGTGAGAGGCATACCCAAACTAGAGTTTGCTAAGGACCACCTGTGTGATGCCTGTTAGTTAGGAAAACAAGTCAAATCCTCCTTCCACTCAATAAAGTACATTAACACTAGCAAAACATTAGAAGTCCTTCACATGGATCTTGTTGAACCTATTAGCACTACAAGCCTAGGAGGGAAAGTCTTTGGATATGTCATTGTTGATGATTACTCGACATTTACTTGGGTTAGATTCCTATCTCATAAAAGTGAATCATTACAAGAATTTAGTACAATCTCTACTTAGATTCAAATGAAGATATGTTATGAAATTCTGATAATTCACAATCATCATGGTGGAGAGTTTGAAAATAAAAAATTTGAATCTTACTGTAAGAAGCAAGGGATACATCACAGCTTCTCAGCTCTTAGAATCCCTTAGTACAATGGGGTAGCTGAAAGAAAGAACAGGACCCTGGTAAAAGTCGCTAGAGCCATGTTAGCTAAATACTTACTTTCTAAATATTTTTGGGTAGAAGCGGTGAATGTAACCTGTTATGTTCTGAATAGGGTTAATTTTAGATCCAAGCTAAATAAGATACCCTATGAAATCTTTAAGGGTGGACACCCAACCTCTCTCACCTTCATGTCTTTGGATGGAAAGTGTTCATTCTAAATAATGAGAAATCTCTAATATGAAAGTTTGATACCAAATCTGATGAAGGAGTGTTCCTAGGGTATTCAAATGTTGGAAAATCTTATAAAGTTTTCAATAAAAGGACACTAGTGGTAGAGGAGACCACTCATAATATATTTGATAAATCTGAAAATTATGGAAGGTCTAGGGTAGAAGAAGAAGAAGTTGTAGAAATCACCTAAGAAGTAGAATCTACAAATCTAGAAGAAAGGGTAGAACTTGAAAATTCACTGCCTAGAGAATGGAGATATTCTTCAAGTCATCCTAAAGAACTAATCTTAGGAGATCCATCTGTAGGTCTTAGAACTAGGCATGGACTTAGAAAAGAAGTAAACCACTCTGCATTTATCTCAATGACAGAACCCACCAACATAAATCAAGCCCTATCAGATGAATTTTGGATCCTAACTATGTAAGAAGAGTTAAATTAATTTATGAGAAATGATGTTTGGGAACTAGTTGAAAGACTTAAGGACCAGTATATTGTTGGAACTAAATGGGTTTTCAAAAATAATATGAATGATTCTGGTGAAGTGGTGAGAAATAAAGCAAGATTAGTGGCTAAAGGGCATACCATAAAGAAGGGATTGATTTTGAACAGACCTTTTCCACTATAGCTAGATTAAACACCATTATGGTGCTAATAGCCTTTGCCTGCTTTAAGAAATTCAAATTGTACCAAATGGATGTCAAAAGTGTATTTTTAAATGGAGTAATAAAAGAAGATGTGTATATTAAACAACCCCCAGGCTTTGAAAATTTATAATTTCCTAATCATATGTTCAAATTAAAAATGGCATTATATGGACTAAAATAAGCACCCAGAGCATGGTATGAAAGACTAAGCACATTCCTATTAGAGAGAACCTTTGTTAAGGGGAGCATAAACACCACCCTATTTTTAAAAAAGGTAGGAGATGAACTACTTATTATCCAAATCTATGTTGATGATATTCTAATTGGATCTTTTAATAAAATCTATGTGATGAATTTTCAAAAATAATGAGTAAGGAGTTTGCATTGAATATGATGGGAGAACTAACCAACTTTTTTGAATTTAGTATTAGGCAAAAGGATGATGGAATATTTCTTAGTCAATCAAAATTCATTAATGATATTCTTAAGAAATATGAAATGGATAAAGCCAAGCTAATAAATACTCCCATGAGTTCTATTGTTCAATTAGATAAGGATTTAAATGGAAAATCAATTGATCAAAAGAAATACATAGGAAGAATTGGATCACTTCTTCACTTTACTACTAGCAGACCTGATATTATATTTAGTATTTATCTTTGTGATAGATTTCAATATGATCTAAAAGAGTTTCACTTGACTACTGTTAAGTGAATCCTTAGATATCTCTTAGGAATCCAAGACTTAGGAATCTAGTATCCTAGATATAACACCTTTGAAATCATAGGATATTTTGATTTAGATTTTGCAAGATTCATAGTTGATAAGAAAAGCTATTCTGGAACATGTCAATTCATAGGACAGTCATTAGTCTCCTGGTCCAGTAGAAAATAAAACTCAGTTGCCCTGTCCACTATTGAAGCTTAATATATAGCCTTAGGAAGTTATGTGGCCCAAGTCCTTTGGTTAAAATAACAAATATTGGATTTAGGATTACCTGTCGACACCATTTCAATCTTATGTGATAACACTAGTGCCATCTGTATTTCAAAGAATCCAATCCAATACTCTTGGACTAAACACATTGAAAAAAGGTGCTATTCATTAGGCACCATGTTACCAAAGAAGAAAGAGTTACACCATATAACCACTAAAAATCAACTTGCTGATATCTTTACAAAACCATTGGCTTTTGAAACCTTCAGCGCCTTAAGAACCATATTATGTGTGATAAATATTCATGCTTGAAATTGATGCTTTCTATTTTTGATTTTTTTTTGTTTTATTTATATGTTTATTTTTGTTTGTGTGTTCTTATTTTATACTTTTGATTTTCTATTAATTTCCTTCAATATTTTAAGAATCAGGTCACTACTCACTTTTGTTGTTAATTTTGTTTTTTAAATGGCCTTTATGCCTTGTTTTTATTTAGAAGCATGTAAACAGTGATTGACTCCTCTAAAATAGTTAAAGAAGGAAACATTGATGATTATTTATCTTCCTCAAACTCCTTTAGTGGTGTATTTTCTTTTTGAATCAAAATCTATTTCAAATTAAAAATTAGAATTTGAAATAGAGATCTATTTTATCTTCCTATAGTAAACTATCTCATATGAATAATGTTCCAAGTCAATGAATCTCTTTCAAGTTTTCTTAATTAAGTTATTTTCATTTATCATATGGATAGGAATCTATTTTGTGGTTTACCCTTCCTTATATAAGAGAGTAAGTTTATCCTCTCTCATATTTGGAAGATAATCTCATAACTGCGAAATTTCTTACAGATTTAGAAAGGAAGCAAGCATAAAAAATGAAAAGTGATACAAAATGAGCCCAAAATTGAAAAGATGTGCAATGACTGTCAAATAATTGCAAGATGCATGAAGTGCATCAAAAATCAAAAGATTTTTAATGTGCACCAAATGCTGATAAAGAGGCACAAAATGATACCATTAAGAGTTAGCTTGCCTTTCTTTCAAATCCTTAAAATCTTAGAAGACTCCCTGTACCAATTGATATATTCTATAGTTAAATTTGAAAAGCATGTTTTCTGATTGATTACTTTGCAATATTATTCTATTAGATATTTTTTTGAGTTGAAGTTTAAAAAGATCACTTTTCTTCTCTAATATCTTTTCTAATTTAGATTTTTTAAAAAAAAGGATTTTGACCTGTAAGGAGTCTGAGCTAGGGTTAACAAGATCAATTTTCTAACCTTTCAGAATTTTAGCATTGTCAATTAATTTCTTATTGGTTTTCTAAATCTACTAATGAGGTAAATTTATCATTTACTAAGAGCAAATCAGTTCAAAAAAAATTTTTGATTTTGTCTTATCATTATTTTTATTATATTTTTTTATTTATTTTCTTTTATTTTTTTCTTGATTTTGTTTTGAACCCTTCCTAATCATCAAATTCCATTCTCTAAGTTCTTCAATCTTTGTTCAAACCATCCAGTACAATTCACCTTATATTATACAATCTTACCAAAAATTCACTTCTCTAGTCATAGCATATCCAACGACTTATATCAATCGATTATTGGTGATCATCCAGTATGATTCCTTCTTCATACTGTATGATCCACGTGGCAAGATTCATTGGATGATTTGAATGCAGTCGGTACAATCCTTTATGACAAATCATCCAGTACGAGCCATGTGTTTGTACTGTATGATCCAGCCAGTCAATTATCGAACAGGCTGACTCCTCGGGATGATCGTCCTATATCTAATCGTCAAGTATGATGCCTGATAATATTGTATGATCTGACTACTTTTTTGACCAATCGTCTGGATGAATTAATTACACCACATTATCTTATACAATCTCATGATCATACAATATGATATGGCCAATTCTATATAAATAGCCTAAACTCATGGTTTCTTCTTCACTCAAAACCTCTCACCACTCCTCTCTTACTTGAGCACTCTTACTCTTGCAATGGCTGGTGGCAAAAGGTTTCGAGCACTTGTCGGTAGCTTGTCTAGGCATGCTATCAATCCTCGTTTTACTGAGGAAGCTAATGAATCTGCCCACAACCACTATAAAATTATTGGCATAACCCCCTCCAAGATTATCAATCAAAATGTTCTGAAATTTCAGGTACTTTATCTGTTTGCTAAAACAACTCTTGGCTTCCTTTTTACACTAGCCTTTTCATTCAACTCTAAACTCTTGTTTGAATTCTTTGCAAACCTTTGTATTAACAATGCTTTTACTGCCTTATAATTATATGTTAATCAAAGGCCTACCGAAATAACCTACCAAGATTTTCATGAATTCCTTCACCTTTCTACCACTAGAGACAAAATCCACTTCTTGGCTTCAAATACGAATTTTAATTGGGCTCATACTAACAACATTCTTAGGGAAATAAATAGCAACTACAATGTAGCCTAAGTTAATACCTCAGTTAAGGATGCCTGAACCATCCAGCACATCCTTCGTAATTTAATTATTCCTAAAGCTGGGAACATATTCATATTACACCTATTCTTTAACTTACTATATCATGGCTAAAATGGGCTTTAATGCATCTAATCTTATCATATGCTATATTAAACATCTAACCTGTATTAGAGATCCTGGACATAAAAGAAAGCCTAACCTAGCCTTAGGACATCTCACTGCCTTTAACCTAGAATCAAAATACAATTTTTAGTTTCCAGCTCCACCTGATTACCTCCCTATAATCTATTCTAAAAGCTCCTTCTATACCCTTCAGAGTACTCATCATCACAATGTGTGTGAAGTGCCTCAGGAATAGGAGGAAGAACCTATTCCTGTACCTATCCCTATCTACCAACAGTCTCAGATTGATCAGTTGGTTCAAAGGTTTGATCAGTGGGAGGCTCATTTTAACTCCTACATAGCTGAGTAGTACTAGCAGCATGACCGATACTTAGCTCACTTTGACACCTATGTAGCACAGTAGCAGCAGCATAACCAGGATATAGTCTGGTTTAGAGATCAGTTTTCCTCTCTTCACCGCTACTTTCAGCCACCACCACCTCCTCCTCCTGATCAGGATCCCTATGGGTTCTATTTTATTTTATTTCTATTGTATGTTCTCTTTTGTGATCTACTTACTTTGTTTTGTTTCGCATTTTTTTCCTCCTTTTTGTGATATCAAAAGGGGGAGTAATATGTTGTTTGCATCCTATATTTTAATGAAACAAATTTTCTACTTAATTATATTCTATGTTTTACTTATGTCTCATATTTTCTTAAAAAAAAAAAAGAGAAAAGAAATTTTTTTTAAAACTTTCCTTACTTTCAAAATATCATATTTTGAAGGGGAGTTTCAGAGAATGTTTGTCATCATCAAAAAGGGGGAGATTATTATATATCTTTTCCCAAGTACCGTAATTTTGATGATAAGAAACATTATTGTTTCCTTATCATTATTATTATTACATATATGTTTTGTTGTCTTACTCACTAATATTTCAGCTCCATAAGTCCACTGGCAACCTTAATCAGCTCAAGATTGGGTAAATTAGGGTTGAATCTATCTGTAATTTTAATTCCAAGTACTTTTTCCTTCCTTGAGTCAAATCATATATTTGGTGGACACTAAGCTGAGTTACCTTGCACACACACATAAGAGAGTGAGTTGATGAGTTAGTGAAATTTCTAGATTTAGAACTCATCAAACAGTATAATTTATATTGTACTGGACGATCAGTTAAAATAGAAAACCCTAATTAGGGAACCCCTATTAATTAAGAATGATTAAACTAATCATATTATATGATGCATATCGTATAGTACTATTAGTTAAGATTATGAAAAATAGCTGCCAATCACAATTTAGGCAATATTTTAATATTCAAATTTTATTCTAATCGTACAGGATAATGTGAATCGTCTTGGATAATTTATGATATTCAGGCCTAAATTGATCCTATGATTAAAGAACTAATGATGGCAGAATTGCTCAATCAGATTGTATAAGACAATCAGTGATGATTATACAGGATGAACTGAGAGATACATGAGAAGATACTTGATCGTCCTACATCGTTCAAGATGAAAAACCATGATTTTCTTCTAATCAAACAGGGATATTGTACTGGATGACCCAAGGGATGTGACAGACTATATTTAAATTATTGCCCATCACTGCCTTTCATATTGTATAGTAAGTACAATATCTTAAACTAATCATACATTACGATCGTAGAATCATACGGATGATCACCACAAATACTTGACCTGATCATACTAGATAATATGGATCAAACTATCTAAAAGGGTTATTTTGTACTAATCGTATTGGATGATCTGTGACAGGAAATTAAAAATTAGGGCTTCTTTTGGAGGCTCTCTATCTAATCTCTTATATTATCTTGTGAGAGATCTTTTGTTATTGACTTAGTCTAAGAGGGAGCTTAGAGAAGGAAGAGAGAGAGAGAGAGAGAGAGAGAGAGAGAGAGAGAGAGAGCTTTGGGAGAGAAGAGAGGGAGAGATTCTTGTGAAGGGGAGTTATAAGGGATTCATAAAGGTTGCTCCAAGCAAGGTTTCCATTATCTTCTTCAAGCTACTTTCTTAATTCCTTGGTGGCTCTAGGGGAGACATTCTTCAGCATTAGATTTAGGTGCTCTACCTACTCCAGGATAAAGTGAAAGTATTCAAGTTCTCTGCCTTCATTAGGAGGGTGAAAAAGATTCAGGGTACTCAGCCTCACCGGGTTGGTGGAAGAGATTTTAATAAGGGATTCTCCACCTAGCTGTGGCAGCTAAAGGAGAGACACTAAGAGGTTTAGTGCAATACTCATAGGAGGCCTCCAGGGGGTGGATGTAGGTTAAATTTAACCGAACCACTATAAAATCTTGTGTGTTCTTTTACTTTTTTGCATTTTAACTTTGCACTTTTTTTGAAATTTTCTATGTGGTTGTAAAAAATTTAGATTTTATTATTATAAAATTGATCTGCTTCAACATTAAAGTTTTTTATTTTTATTAAAGAATTTTTAGATTACTAATTCATCCCCCCCCCCCCTCTTGGTTAGCCTCGGGCTAGTTCTTAGAGGTTTAACAACCTTCACGAAGTTTCAATTTGGTTCAAGGAGGACTTCTCTTGGACACTTGGGTCAAGCCATATGGCTATCCCAAGTGGATCCAGAGCTTGGGCCTTCGAATGGGGACACTTAGGAACCTAAGTGATCATCCCATGGGTCTTGGTTGGCTTGGTAAGGCATCAAAGGGTTTGAGTAAGATAAGGGTGTATATATGGTTTGGTCAACCAAGTTTACCTAGGGTCAAGGGTTGGGTCCATTAAGTTTGGATTGATCATTTAATTCTAATGGAAGAGATCCCAAGTGATAAAGAAGTCATTTGGGTTGAAATGTAAGTTTGAAGATTTAAAGGGTAGTTTGTTCATCCATAGTTGACTTGGTCAACTAGGTCAAACCAAGAGTGGAGTTTGGGCTCAAAAAGTTTGAATTGATCAATGGAGACTAATGGAGGTAGTTCCATGCATTGGAGTGATCATTTGGATTGAAATTGACATTTAAACCCTCAAGGGGCATTTTGGTCAACCATCATTGATCTAGTCAACCAGGTAAACCAAGATCTAGGTTTGAGTCTAATACACTCCTAATGATGTTTAGGATTCATTGGAATAAATTTTATGTAGAGTTTTGGGGAAAAGTTCAAATTTTCCCTTTAAAGGGCATTTTGGTCATTTTAACCCCTGGTCAACTCTGGGTCAAATAGGGCCCAGCAAAGTGCAATTTAATGGTCAATATGTCATTTTAAAGGCCATGGGTAGGTTCAAAGGTCTTGGAGAAGGCCCCAAGTTTA
>NW_021319911.1:1798333-1805751 GCF_001605985.2 Dendrobium catenatum
GCATTAGTCACAATAAATCCATCATCCATTTCTTTACCTTCATGAATAAGAGCATTCCTACTCTTCCAGGATGTAAAGATTAAAGAGCAATATATATTTTTAATAAAAGAGTTATTAAAACTCTTGTCTTTCAAAAAAGAAAGAACTTCATTCAAATACAGGAGAGAAGGTATCTCAAATCCCCAGCTATTAGCCTTATTGATAAGCAATTTTAATTTGAAACAGTTTGCTGCTATGTGATTGGCATCTTCTACTAAATGACACCCTCTAGGACAAAGGTTGCCATCAACCAGTTTTCTCTGAGTCAAGAAGTCCCTGGTTGGTAGAGCATTTTTTTGAAGTCTCCACCAAAAGTGGTGTACCCGTGGATTTAATTTAAGCTTCTTTAGGCAGCTCCATCCATTAATCCAATGTAAATCAATCTCCATTTTCTCAGATTTAGCATTTTTTACCAATGCAGATATTGTAAAACCTGAATGAGAATTTAGTAGTTCCAATTTATCTTCAAGAATACCATTTTCAATTTTCAGGTTACAAATCAGATTGACTAAATCAATCCCAAAATATTTTATAAGCTCTTCAGCATTCCATGTTCCTCCCGTGATGAAGTTAAATAGATTGGAAATGTTATCTATATCAATAGAAATAAAAGTTGGCCAACATTCCAATTTTCTATCCAATAACCAAATATCCTTCATGATATTTATAGATACTCCATCTTTAATATTCCATTTCACTATATGTTTTAAAGCATTTGCTCCACTAAGATACAGTTTCCAAGTAGGAGATGGGTTTTGACTTCTCACCGTATGTAAAAATTTGTTGCAATGTTTTGCATATATGGATCTGGAGAGTAAAGAGTTGGGTTCATTATAGAATTTCCAAACCAATTTAGCTCTTAGAGGTTCCACTGATTCAACTGCAGATTGTATGCCCATACCTCCAAGTTTTAATGGCTTGCATAAATCTTTCCAAGCTACATTGTGTAAACCATTATTTCCATCACCTTTATTCCAAAGGAAGTCTCTACAAATCTTGTCCAATTTTTTGAGTATCGATATAGGTACCAAAGATAAAGTAGAGTAATAGACATGTAATTCTTGAATAACTGATTTGATGAGGGTAATTCTACCTGTCGTGGAAATGAATTTTTTACCCCATACGCTCATTTTGTTGGTCGCTTTCTCCAGGATATGCAAAAAGTCTGTTGCTGACAGCCTTCTTTGTGTTAATTTGATCCCCAGATAACAGAAATCCTTTGTTTCTTTGATTCCCAAAAGCATAGAAATCCTTTTCTTCCTCCTTCTGCAAGTATTTCTGCTGAATATTAATGAAGATTTGTTGCTGTTGATGATTTGCCCTGTCCCGCAACAGTAGTTCTTCATTATCTTCTTAATCTTCTTAATATTTTCTTCTTTAGTGTTTGAGAAAATTAAGATGTCATCAACGTATAGTAAGTGAGATATTCTTGGAGCCAAGGGAGCAATTTTTAAACCCAAATTATTTCCTTTGAATTTAAAGGCATTGGAAAGTAATTGAGAGCATAGAATGAAGAGATATGGGGATAAAGGGCATCCTTGTCTAAAGCCACTTTTCCCAACAATTCTATCCAAGATTACACCATTCACTTGAATTATGAAGATAGGATTAGTGACACAATCCATTAACAAGTTAGAGAATTTAATGGGAAATCCAAATAATTCCAATATCTGTTTGAGAGTATCCCAAGCCATACTATCGTATGCTTGTTCCATATCTGGTTTTGCAGCCACCATACCTCTTTTAGATTTAGAAAATCTAAATTTATGAAAAAATTCTTGAGCCAGGAGAACATGATCAGAAATTGCTCTTCCTTTGGTAAATGCTATCTGTTCTTCTGATATTAGTGCATGAATGACTTTCATAAGTCTATTTAAAAGGATTTTAGCAACTAACTTTTATATGGACATACAAAGGCTTATAGGCCTGAAATTGGAAGGATAAAGACGGTTGTTGATTTTAGGGATGAGAATTACCAGAGTTTCCTTCCATGAAGAAGACATTTTACCATATATGAAGCAAAGGAGAATTGCTTTCCATACATCATTTTTTATAATATCCCAATAGGCTTTAAAGAAAGAATAGGTGATCCCATCCATTCCAGGTGCAATGTTGCTACCGAGCTCATTTATTACCACCTCTAATTCACGTTGAGTAAAGTCTGATTCCATAATTTTTCGATCTTCCTGGCTTAGACTGTAAATGATATCTGGCCAATTGGTTAATCTGCAATCCCTTTGCTTCCATTTTTCTTTAAAAAATAGAGCAAAACATTCCCTAATGCTGGCAGGATCCTCAATTAATTCTCCATCTTCATTTTTTAGCTGCCTAATAAAGTTGTAATTCCTCCTTCCATTAGCATAAGCATGGAAGAATGAAGAGTTTAAATCACCATCTTTGAACCATTTAGCTTTGGCCCTTTGTTTCCACCAAGTATTTAATCTAGAAAGAGTAAAATTAAATTCAGAAATTTTGTTTCTAAGGATCAAACCTTTTTTGATTGGAAACTATTGCTCCGAAGCCTCCTCTAATTGCAATTCTTCAATCTCCTTCTTCAGCTTCTTCTTCAATTCTTCAAGCTTTTGATGTTTGGCTTTACTCCAGAAAAATAAAGCATTTAAAACTCTTCTTAGCCTTTTGTTTAGAGCTTCCATGTCATTACCCCTCACTGGTTTAGCCCAGGAATTTTTAACAATTGTAGCTGCTGCTTTATAAGAAATCCATACATCTTCAAATCTTCGAATCCTGCTGCTCGAAGGAGGAAGTTCAAAAAGCTTCAAAATTATGGGACAGTGGTCTGAAGCGATTCTATTCAAATGTCTTATTGAATCATGATTGCACAGATCTAGAACTTTTGAATTAAGAATGCATCTATCAAGTCTCTCTAGTATCCTTTCACTACCACATTTATTATTACACCATGTATATTTAGAGCCAAGAATACTTACATCATGTAAGTCATTCTTATTCATGAAGGATTTCATTTCCAAGGGTCCTCTCGAGAATGTAAATTTTTTCCCTCCCTTCTTATCATCTTGAGAGAGAATACAATTGAAGTCACCACCTATTATAAAGGGGGTTTCTAGATCTGCTGCTTTGTCCAAAATTCTCCATAACACTCTTCTGCCTAGAACGCCTCTGCTCCCGTATACAGTCGCAAATTTCCAATTTCCTTTATTGAGAATTTCCAGTTCACCTAGAATACATTGATCTAATGATTCAATTAATTTAAATTCAGCCATTTTAATGTTCCAGATTACCATGATTCCTCCTGAGTTCCCTCTAGAAGGATGAAGAATGAATTTCCAATCATTTCCCATCATATTTACAAAGTCTTCATTAAAAAGAGTAGCTAACTTTGTCTCAACAATGCCAACGAAAAAAACATTCCATTCCTTAATAAAATCTTTCAAATAAAAGGAGGCTTCCTTTTTATTAGCCCCCCTACAATTCCAAAAGCTAATGGAATTCATTTTGACTTGAATGGGGAGATTCCCCCACCCTTAGTCTTAATAGAACTGTTTCTAGTCATTCTTGAAGACGAGCTAAGAGGCCCCAGGAATTTCATTTCCTTAGCTAATTTGATTTTCTGAGATTGAAGACTCCCCTTGAAATTGGATTTGATAGTATCAGTCACAGATTTGCATTCAATATTACCTTGAATAGGATCTGTTTCTAAGTTACCTTGACATACATCCATATTAACAAGCATTTCACCTTCTTCCAAATCCTTCACCATATGATTTGTTTGCATTTCATCAACAACCCCTTCTTCCACTATGTCATTAAGCAAAGAAAATTTATTATTATGAGTAATATGGAAATTTTTTTCCTGCTCAACCTCCATATTCCCTTCAGGCTGTCTAATATCAGCTATAATACCAGAAACCCCTGTGTTGTTATCAACGTTTGATTCTGCATCTCCAGAATTATGAAATTCTATTTGATTAAGATCCCATAGAATGATATTGTCAGAACATTCTAGAGTAGGAATCTCTGCTATATTTGGAATATAATTCTGCATATTGATCTCTGTGTTTTGATAGGGAGTACTTGAGTTCGCAGATAATCCTACAGGATCTATCTGAGTTTGCAAGCAACCCTTCCCATTAGAAGAATCATTTGAACCAAGATTGGGTTCTAATAATGTAGAATTGTTTACCATTATTAAGTCCTATTCCAGTGTAGGATTACAAAGAATTCCTGGTTCCTCTGAACCTATCTTCACATTGTTTTCGCCTTCAATTAGGATGGAATTAGAATGAACTAGCCTCCCAGAACAATTCTCCACCTTGTCTTCATCACATATTTGAATAGAATTAGAATGAGCTTGCCTCCCAGGGAGATCCTTCCCTAAGCCAACTGATTTTGGATCCATAAAATTAATTTCATTAGTGCCTGGATTCAACTTTTTCTTCACATACTTGAAAGAGTTATGTGTATTCAGATTGACCTTTTGTTTTGGGAATTTTGACTTTTTATTGGTAACTAAAGTCCAAGGCCCATAAGTAGAATTTTTCTGAATTTCTAGATCTGAAAAGTCAGCTATTTTAGTGCCATTATCTCCTTCTTTCTCCAAGCCATTAAGGTTTTTATTCAAGTTGTTACAATTCTTCTCTATGTGGCTTATTCTTCCACATACAAAGCAAAAGTTTGAAATTTTTTCATACTCTACTTTTTGAAAGAATCTTCCTCCATGCTATCCACCCAAACTCCTAAAGGAAGTTGATGACCGAGTTTGACCCTTACACAGACTCTAGCAAATTCTCTTTTTCCCCAATGGAACATGTTTCCGTCTAGCATAATTAGTTTGCCAATTCTTGAAGCAATGTAAGCCACATTCTTCTCATCCCAACATTGCAATGGTAAGTGGGGAATTCTGATCCAGATGGGAGAAGTAAGGCCTTCCATAGAAGATGGGTTAAATTTTGGGGTCCATTTCTCCATCCGAATAATGTGTTCGTTAACAAACCAAGGCCCTCCTGAGTGTACAGCTTCCAACATATCTTTTGTCGAAAAAGAACATAAGTACCAACCTTTACCCAAAGTTGTAAAGTGGAATCGACCAAATTGTCTCCATTGTTTCCTTAGTTCCCATGCCACTGAGCTTGACGGTAGTTCTTTTAAAAAAACTTTTACAACCAGAGATTTAGAAAGGATTTTAGAATTCTTCTCCTCTGTTTCCCAGTTTAATTTAACCGCTTTCCCATCTTCAGAAATCATTACTTCATCTTCCTTGAATTCCAACATAATGTAAGCCTTATTGCTCCACGGATTGACTACACCTGATGCCAAAGGCTTGGGCATAACATCGATTATCTTATCTACACCCGATACTACATTATTAGAAATATCATAATGTTGATTTTCTTTAACACGACATTGAGTACTCTCATTTATCTCGCTGTGACGAGGTCCAGGGATTGCATTTGAGTTCACAAATCGGTTAACGAAGATCTTCATTCCCGAAGAAGAAGCGGTAGTATCATGGTTAGAATTAGATAATTTTGAATTTTTTGGGGTCTCTGTTTCCTCCACCTGAATGATACCTTTGCCCTTACCTTCCACAAAACTGATAGTTTTTGGAATAGGATTAAAATTTTCTTTGATCACTAAAGCTCCCTGATTAATCGAGTTACGTGAATGTAAACGACTAAGATAATTAAGGCTTGTAGATCCAACGCCAGATTCCGGGATGATCGAATTTCCTGCAACCAAATTATGATTCGATGACAAAGAATTATTACCGAATTCCTTATACTGACCTAGTTGGACGATGTTGTTGGTCTTAGTCTTCATCAGTGAAGACTCATTAACTTCTCTGGGACAATCGCCGGCAGAATGTCGGCGATCGTCTACCGACATTCGCGCAGATGAATGTAACCGCTAAACAGAAATTTAAATAAGGATATTTCACTCTCTAAAATCTCAGACTCTCTCTCTCTCTAGAATAGAATAAGAGATTTCATTATTAGTCGAATTTCTCCCTAATCATCTGACGTACCCCACCATGTAACAATGCACAAGCGATAGATGGGGATATCCTAATTTGACTCTTCTTCAAGTAAATCATCTACGGTGAAGGTCTGACAAAGTGCATCAATATATGGACCCATAGGAGAAGATATCCTGTTGAGTCTAGTAATTAGATTGTTAAGCCTAAGTTAATGTCCCAAGGCTACCAAGAGGGGGGGTGAATTGGTAGTTTAAAATTTTTAATCCCTCTTTGAATTTAAGTTGAACCGAAATGAAATTTTTTTCTTTTGAGTTTTTCTAGAAAATGTTTTTCAACCACAGAGTTCTTAAAATTGAAAATAAAATGCGGAAACGTAAAAACAGTAAAGTAAATGACACCAGATTTATAGTAGTTCGGTCTAAAACAAGACCTACATCCACTCCCCAGAGGCACCCTCTGAGTATTGCACTAATGCCAATAGTGACTCTCCTTTTGCACCCACAGCAAGGCGGAGAAGCCTTTACAACACACTCTTTTCACCACTCCCCGGTGCGGCAGAGAACCATCGTCCTTTTACACAATCCCAGTGTTGGCAGAGAACCGTCCATCCTATCACACAATCCCCAGTGTTGGCAGAGAACCGTCCGTCCTTTCACACTATCCCCAGTGTTGGCAGAGAACCGTCCATCCTTTCACACTATCCCCAGTGTTAGCAGAGAACCATTTGTCCTTTCACACTATCCCTAGTGTAGGCAGAGAACCATCGTCCTTTCACACTCTCCTAGTGTGGGCAGAGAACCCTTCGGCTGTTCACACTCTCCAAGTGTAGGCAGAGAACCCTTCGGCTATTCACACTCTCCAAGTGTAGGTAGCGAACCCTTCGGCTATTCACACTCTCCAAGTGTAGGCAGCGAACCCTTCTTTTGTTCACACTCTCCAAGTGTCGGCAGAGAACCGAATCTCCTTGACAGATCTTCTCACAATAATCTAGAAGGAAGAAGGAAAAGAGTGAAGTAATCCCAATTCACAAGTAGAGATTCTTACCTTTGAACTCCAAGTGAAGCCTTCACGCTCCAGTGGTAGGAATCCTCCCTTGAATGCACTCTTCCACTCTCTCCTTGGCTATTCTCCCAAGAGGCACGAAGATCAAATGACAAAAAGATTGGGTGGCAGTCTAATTTGGACTATATATACAAAAGACAAGAAAAACCGCCAAAAAACTACAATTTTTCAATTCTGTACGCAGTGGATCGTCCCGTACGATCCTGGATCGTCCTGGACGATTTTACTTAAACGATCTGAAACGACCCAATTTGTATATGTGTACGAAATGACTTTGTACAGCTGATCGTCCTGTACGAACTAGGTTCGTCCAGTACGAACGGTTATTACAAGGTCGGTTCTAGAAACTGCTGAAAACTAT